>NC_069499.1:41519909-41607409 GCF_027579735.1 Bombina bombina | reverse complement strand
ATGTGTCTGTGAGAGAATGTTAGAGTGTGTGAGTGAAAGTGCGTGTCAGACTGAGAGAGTGTATGAGATATAGGGTGGGAGAGTGTTTATGTGTCTGTGAGAGAATGTTAGAGTGTGTGAGTGAAAGTGCGTGTCAGACTGAGAGAGTGTATGAGATATAGGGTGGAAGAGTGTTTATGTGTCTGTGAGAGAATGTTAGAGTGTGTGAGTGAAAGTGCGTGTCAGACTGAGAGAGAGAGAAAGAGAGAGTGTATGAGATATAGGGTGGGAGAGTGTTTATGTGCCAGTTGCAGATATTTGTAAAAAACAAATACAGCACAATTACTCGGCTTTCAGAACAAGCCTTGTTGCAAGAGCCACTTGATGAGATGTTTTCTGAATGTAATTTGCAATTTTACTTGGATAAACCTTGCAGCCCTGAATGATCTTCACAGAATAAGTGTATTAAAAATTACAAAAATATGAAATAAAAACAAAAACAAAGGAAAAATCCCCATAAAAATGTTTATATTCCTCGCCTATGAATGTGTGTGGGAAAATGTCAGTGCCTCTGAGAGAGAGAAAGAGAGAGTGTATGAGATATAGGGTGGAAGAGTGTTTATGTGTCTGTGAGAGAATGTTAGAGTGTGTGAGTGAAAGTGCGTGTCAGACTGAGAGAGTGTATGAGATATAGGGTGGGAGAGTGTTTATGTGTCTGTCAGAGAATGTTAGAGTGTGTGAGTGAAAGTGCGTGTCAGACTGAGAGAGTGTTTATGTGTCTGTGAGAGAATGTTAGAGTGTGTGAGTGAAAGTGCGTGTCAGACTGAGAGAGTGTATGAGATATAGGGTGGGAGAGTGTTTATGTGTCTGTGAGAGAATGTTAGAGTTTGTGAGTGAAAGTGCGTGTCAGACTGAGAGAGTGTATGAGATATAGGGTGGGAGAGTGTTTATGTGTCTGTGAGAGAATGTTAGAGTGTGTGAGTGAAAGTGCGTGTCAGACTGAGAGAGTGTATGAGATATAGGGTGGGAGAGTGTTTATGTGTCTGTAAGAGAATGTTAGAGTGTGTGAGTGAAAGTGCGTGTCAGACTGAGAGAGAGAGAAAGAGAGAGTGTATGAGATATAGGGTGGGAGAGTGTTTATGTGTCTGTGAGAGAATGTTAGAGTTTGTGAGTGAAAGTGCGTGTCAGACTGAGAGAGTGTATGAGATATAGGGTGGGAGAGTGTTTATGTGTCTGTGAGAGAATGTTAGAGTGTGTGAGTGAAAGTGCGTGTCAGACTGAGAGAGAGAGAAAGAGAGAGTGTATGAGATATAGGGTGGGAGAGTGTTTATGTGTCTGTGAGAGAATGTTAGAGTTTGTGAGTGAAAGTGCGTGTCAGACTGAGAGAGTGTATGAGATATAGGGTGGGAGAGTGTTTATGTGTCTGTGAGAGAATGTTAGAGTTTGTGAGTGAAAGTGCGTGTCAGACTGAGAGAGTGTATGAGATATAGGGTGGGAGAGTGTTTATGTGTCTGTGAGAGAATGTTAGAGTTTGTGAGTGAAAGTGCGTGTCAGACTGAGAGAGTGTATGAGATATAGGGTGGGAGAGTGTTTATGTGTCTGTGAGAGAATGTTAGAGTTTGTGAGTGAAAGTGCGTGTCAGACTGAGAGAGAGAAAGAGAGAGTGTATGAGATATAGGGTGGAAGAGTGTTTATGTGTCTGTGAGAGAATGTTAGAGTTTGTGAGTGAAAGTCTGAGAGAGTCTGTGTGTCCCTTTTCTCATCTCCCTCCTTTCTGTCCTCTAACACTAATTTTGCTCTTGCTCCCTTTTTTCTTTCCCTCCAAACCTTCCGAGGTGCATGCAGGCTTAATTCAACCCACCTGAGTGTATGCAAGTGTTTTGCTAGCGGTGGTGAATATTTACTTTAGAAATGCCATGAAAAAAAATAAATGTCATTTAACACCCAGACAAAAAATATTAAGGCTGAAAAAGGCCTAAAAGCTTGGATTGGTGGGGGGTAGGGGGAGCAGAATTTTGAATGCCTAGGGCAGCACAAAACCTAAATACATCCCTATTTCAGAGCTATGAAATGTGAGGGAAAGTATTTGAAAGAAGTATTTTCCCCCTTTCCACCAAGCGATCTACTGGCTCCATTAGGGACATGAAACCCAAAATTTTTCTTTCATGATTTAAATAGAGCATACAATTGTACAACTTTCCAATTAACGTCAGTTAAATTTACTTCATTCTCTTAGTATCCTTTTCTAAAGGAGCAACAATGCACTACTGGGAGTTAGCTAAATACATCACATGAACCAATGACAGAGGCAATCACCAGTTACCTCCCAGTAATGCATTGCAGCTACTGAGCCTACCTAGGTATAGTGGACACTAAGAGAACAAAGTAAAATAGATAACTGAAGAAAATTGGAAAGCTGTTTAAAATTGTATGAATAATGACAGAAAAAGTTGTTGTTTTTTTATGTCCCTTTAAAGGGACATAATACTCATATGCTAAATCACTTGAAACTGATGCAGTATAACTGTAAAAAGCTGACAGGAAAAATAAATTTATGCTTACCTGATAAATTTCTTTCTTTTTAGACACGATTAGTCCACGGATTTCATCCTTACTTGTGGGATATCGCCTCCTGGTCAGCAGGAGGAGGCAAAGAGCACCACAGCAGAGCTGTATATATAGCTCCCACTCCAGTCATTCGACCGAAGTTAGGAAGAGAAAGGAAAAGCCAAGGTGCAGAGGTGTCTGAAGATTAACAAAAAATAATAACCTGTCTCATAGAACAGGGCGGGCCGTGGACTCATTGTGTCTAAAAAGAAACAAATTTATCAGGTAAGCATACATTTTCTTTTCTTTTTAAAGACACGATGAGTCCACGGATTTCATCCTTACTTGTGGGATACAATACCAAAGCTAGAATACACGGATGAAAAGGGAGGGACAAGACAGGGAACCTAAACGGAAGGCACCACTGCTTGAAGAACCTTTCTCCCAAAAACAGCTTCAGCCGAAGCAAAGGTATCAAAGTTGTAAAATTTTGAAAAAGTTGAAGAGAAGACCAAGTAGCAGCCTTGCAAATCTGCTCAACTGAAGCATTATTTTTGAATGTCCATGAGGAAGCAACAGCCCTGTTGGAATGAGCCGTAACTCTTTCAGGAGGCTGCTGTCCAGCAGTCTCATATGCAAAACGGATGATATTCTTCAACCAAAAGGAAAGAGGTAGCCGTAGCTTACTGACCCTTACGTTCTCTAGAAAAAATGTCAAACAGAGAAGACGATTGACGAAAGTCCTTAGTCGCCTGTAAGTAAAATTTTAAAGCACGGACGTCCAAATTGTGCAGAAAACGTTCCGTCTGAGAAGAAGGATTAGGACACAAGGAAGGAACAACAATCTCCTAATTAATGTTCTTGTCTGAAACAAACTTAGGAAGAAAACCAAGTTTAGTACATAACACCACCTTATCCGAATGAAAAATAAGGTAAGGCGAATTATATTGTAATGCCGAAATCTCAGACACTCTTCGAGCAGAAAAAACGGAAACAAGAAATAAAACTTTCCAAGATAACAACTTAATATCTATGGAATGCATAGGTTCAACGGAACCCCTTGAAGAACTTTAAGATCTACATTCAAACTCCATGGAAGAGGAATTGGTTTAAACACAGGCCTGACTCCAAGCAGAGCCTGACAAAAGGATTGAACAACTGGGACATCTGCCAGACGCTTGTGTAACAAAATAAATAAAGCAGAGATCTAACCCTTTAGGGAACTCGCTGATAAACCCTTCTCCAATCCTTCTTGGAGAAAGGACAAAATCCTGGGAATCCTAACTCTACTCCATGAGTAACCCTTGGATTCACACCAACAAAGATATTTACGCCCTATCTTATGGTAAATCTTCATAGCTACAGGCTTACATGCCTGAAATAAGGTATCTATGACCGAATTGGAAAACTTGCTTGTATAGGATCAAGCGTCCAATCTCCAAGCAGTCATCTTCAGAGAAACTAGATTTGGGTGAAAGAAAGGACCCTGAATAAGAAGGTCCTACCTCAACGGAAGTGTCCAAGGTGGCAGAGATGACATGTCCACCAGATCGGCATACCAAATCCTGCGAGGTCACGCAGAAGCGAGGAGGATCACTGATGCCTTCTCCTATTTGATTTGAACAATCACCCGGGAAGAAGCGCAAACGGGGGAAATAGATATTCTAGGCTGAAGGACCAAAGAACTGCCAAGGCAGCTATCAGCTCGGACTGGGGGCCCTGGACCTGGACCCCAGAAGCCTGGCATTCTGACAAAATGCCATGAGAACCAACTCCGGCCGACCCCATTTGAAAATCAGATTGGATAATACTCCCGGATGGAGTTCCCACTCTTCCGGATGAAAAGTCTGTCTACTCAGAAAAATCAGTTTCCCAAGTGTCCACCCCTGGGATATGGATCGCTGACAAATAGCAAAAATGAGCCTCCACCCACTGGATATTCTTGGCTACCTCAACCATCGTTAAGGAACTCCTCGTTCCTCCCTGATGATTGATGTAAGACCGTCGCCATGTTGACCATCTGAAAATTGATGAAACTGGGCCGAAGCCAACTGAGGCCAGACCAGAAGAGCCTTGAAGGTTGTTATAAAAAGAACAGACTCCGCTGAGTCCACACTCTGCTAAATCCTGTTCCCTGGTATAAGTGATCCAGAGACAACCACCATAGAAGAGAGTCCCTTGTCTCCTGATCCAGAGTTATTTGAGGAGACAAGTCTGCAAAGCCTCTGTTCCATTGCCTGAGTATGCTTAACTGCATAGGTCTGAGGTGGAACGAACAAACAGAATTTTAAGGGTCTCAAGGCGCAGCTCATTTTATCAATCTTGGAAGGATGAAAGGCTGAGTGGACCTCACCAGAAATTTAACCTACAACCCTTGCGTTGTTACAGAGCTCAGCCACAGTGACTTAGCATGCTGAGCTATCTGTCCGGCTATTTTCCATTGCCGTCACCATCAGCCCGATTACCTCTATGTACTGAGCCACTGAAAGCCAAGAAGTGGACTGAAGGACTAGACCAGTATCGATAGACCTTGTATTCCTGACCTCAGTCAGAAAAATCTTCATTGATATGGAATTTGTCATGATTCCCAAGAAAGCTACCCTTATGCTTGGGACTAAGGAACACTTTTCCAAAGTCATCTTCCACCCGTGAGATCACGGGAAATATAACACCATGTCCGTGGAGTGGATATCTTGCTTGCTGTAAGGATGACGCCTGGACTAGGATATCAGCCAGATAGGACACACTGCAATCCCCCATAACTGAAGCACCGCCAACAGCGATCCCAGGGCCTCCGTGAGAACTCGGAACTGTGGCAAGACCGAAAAGGGAGCACCACGAACAGGAAGTGTTTGTCCAGAAAGGCAAACCCTAGAACTTGAGACGATTCTCATGAACGGCACATGAAGGTACTCATCCTTTAATCCACTGTTGTCATAAATTGACCCTCTAGGATCAAGGAAGGAATGGAACAAATTAATAGTTTCCATCTTGAAGGACAGTACACTACTAAAATGTAGAAGCAAAAAGTTCCTCCTTTACGTGTGCAGAAAGATTTGAAAGCCTCTCTTCCAACCCACCACAATAGGCTAAAAGTACCAAATACAGCAATAATGGGCAGAAGCAAAATACTCTTTAACTCACATATGTGTCACAGAGTCCGTGGCTCTCGGTCCTTGGGGAGCACATTCAAACTACTACCTGCAGTGATTTGGCTATGCCGTCCGCTCTCCTCCTCAAGCCGCCCGTAATCTTGAATTCAATGCGAGTGTGTGTGTAGCTTCCGTGTGCGGCTGTTGGCGTGTGACTCAAGTTCCTTGTCACACCTCTGCTTCCTATTGGGTGGGTGAAGGGGCTCGCTCCATGAGCGATATGACCGGATCCTTCTTATTGGCTCAACATATAAGAGAAATTAAATGAAGAGAAATCCGTTACTTCCTCGTTTGAAATTACGCAAAGTAAGCTTTATTATGGTTTAAAAGCAGGCACATCATTCCACAAATACAGCACCCAGGGCTGCAGCACGGGATGGTGGTCACTAATGCTGACGCGTTTTCGGCTCCCCTCGCCTTAGTCATAGCATGCTATGACTACGGCGAGGGGAGCCAAACGCGTCAGCATTAGTGACCACCATCCGTGCTGCAGCCCTGGGTGCTGTATTTGTGGAATGTTGTGCCTGCTTTTAAACCATAATAAAGCTTACTTTGCGTAATTTCAAACGAGGAAGTACCGGATTTCTCTTCATTTCATTTCTCTCATACTTAAAAAATGGTCTGAAGATTCCCCTTTTTCGGGAACCACAACCAGATCGGTATAAAAAAAACCCAGATCCTGTGCCAGTATTAGAACTGAAACAATCACTCCCAGGTCTGAGAGGTTTCCTACGCAGTGTAAGGACGTCTCTCCTTTTGTCTGATCTTCAGACAACCTTGAAAGCAGAGCCTGCCTCTGAGAGGAAAACATTTGAGCTCGAAACCAAACTTAAGCGAAAATGGAAAGTCATCCCCCTACAAGACCCAATCCCGGACCGGGGCATGTTCTCCATGCTGTCTTTGATTCAACAGCAGGCTATGTGTTTTTTATTTTTTTTATTTTCGTCAAGCCAGGTCCCAACAATGTCTGCTCCTGGCAAGGAATCACCAAAAGCTTAGTTTTAGAACATATATCCGTAAAACAAGGCCCTAACCATAAGGTTCCAAGAGCTGGAACAGAGCCACCTATACTCCCAGTTTGATAACTGGAAGGGAAGAAATTGAAATAAAGGAATTAGCCAATGTGAAAGCTTTATCCAGTCCTGGATTTTATCCAGGAAAGCTACTAACTTAATAGCATCAGACAACACATCAAAACAATATGCCGTCACACTAGTGACGGTAGCCAAGTACACAGATGGTTCCCATTCCTAAATGTTGTCCATAAGACTATACTCTCGTAGTGAATTTGAAACTACTCCTTCCCCCCTAGGGAATGTCGTCCAGCCTCCTTAGCTGAGTCGGCTATGGGAAACCGTCTTGTAAATATAGGGAATGTCGTCCAGCCTCCTTAGCTGAGTCGGCTATGGGAAAACGTCTTGTATATATAGGGAATGCCTAAGGTACCAATTCCATCTGAAACTGAGATTCTCAGTAACATGAAGGAACCTTTTAGAATAGCAACCCCTCTAGCAACGCCTTTCTTTTTTTTTTTTTTTTTTTTTTTTAGTTTTTATACCTCGTGGAAAAATATATAATGCATCATAACCCCGAGCGGAGTGTGAAGGAAACGCAGGGCACTGCATGTGGGCCATAAAATTTCGATGGAAACTATAGGAGAAATTTGTGACCATTGTTAACAGACACCAAAACAGCAATCGCCGTAGAGGGAGTAGGTTCAAAAAGAGAAAATAATTTTTCAATAAATTTTCCACATAGGAAACGATACTGTTCCTTTAAATCTGAAAAGTAATTCTATTCTTGTGTGCGTTCGTTTCATCCTCAGTCACAAGGGATGAATTAACAAACAAACAGCTGAAATTTATTTATTACAATGTACCCAGAACAAAACGTTACTGTCTCTTTAAATCTTAAAGTAACTCAGTTTTGTGTGCTTTTGTACCATCCTACGTCACAAAGGATGAATTAACAAATAAACAGCCACAATTCTTTCAATAAAATTTACACAGAAAAAATGTTACTGTCTCTTTAAATTTTAAAAGAACGTCTAATTTCTGTTGTGCAGAAAACAATCCAATAAGAATTTTAACATTGCTGTAAATAGACATCGCTATGTACATCAAAAAAGCAATGTCTTGTGTAACAATACCAAATTAAATTTGCAAGGAACCGCAGAGCACTGCCTGTGGGTCATAACATTATTTTGGACACTATAGGAGAAAATTGTGGCATGGATTGACCGGTGTCACCAGACTCCTAATAGCAATCGCTTTAGAAGGAGTATATATAATAAAATATTAACACATAAAAAAACCAGTACTGTTTCTTTAAATATTAAAATAACATTATCTTTTGCGTGCATTTGTAGCATCCTATCACAAAGGATGAACTAAACCAAGCAACTGAAATCATTATAGTAAAGATAACAGATAAAAAACTTTACTGTCCTTTAAATTTTTAAAGACCACATTGTGTTTATTGTGTGCTTTTATCTTAAAATTGCAAACTGACATTTAATTAGTAAGCAAAAATGTTCTGGACCTACTGAACCTCAGCTATTGTGCTGAAGGTGCCCAAGTGTCCAAGTTATCCCTATAACGATGTATTTAGGTCTAGCACTGAGCACTTCATAGTAGTGTTAAACGCTCTACCCTCCGGTATCATAATGGAGGTAGAGAGCGCAACTAACAAATGCTCGATATAGCTCCGCCCCTCGTGGGCGTGATAGGACTCCATCTCCCAGCACTCTGATTGTACTGTGTCCAGAGATGGAGGAATGAGCTCAAAAACGGCGGGAAGATAACTCCGCCCATCGTGGGCGTCACCGTACTTAACTCCCGGTCGCCATTAAGATCTTATAGATCTGACACCGGGGGATATAATAACTAAAACAAATGAATAAAAGTTTAGCCGAGTATGCTACCGCATGTCAGGTAGCTCTATCTTCCACAATAGTGACTCAAAACACGTCTGTGTAAAGTAACATTATCTTTTGTGTGTTCTCTGATGCCAAATAAATTTCTTAAGCCCCAGTGCCTGCCAAACAAAGCTGTGCTGTCATAGGATCCCCTCCCCTGTATAAGTCTAGGAGGATAGCGTCCTAACATAAGAGATCTGTCTCATAAAGTGCCCCACTTCCTCTGAGGTTCCCAGACCCAGAATAAAAAGTTGGCACTTACCTTTAACATCTGACCGACAGCAGGGCAGCCCAGCAGGTTTAGGAGGTCCTCTCCCTCCCATAGCCCTGTGGAAAATCATAAGCCTGAGTTAAGTATGCTTAGGCTGTCAGGAGAAGGGCAGCATAAATGTATAGGAGGCGCAGTGAGAATTATGTCCCACCAGTTCCTATTGCTCTAAAGCCACCAATAGCTCTACTACAGAGACCGATATGGACTACGGCTACACCCTAGAACAAAGTAGAACTCTCTGGCACTACTTTAAAAATAATAAAATCTTGATTGAAGAATCTTTAACTAACACCTCACTTTACCTCTTCCTATCACTAACGTAGGCAAAGAGAATGACTGGAGTGAGAGGGAAGGGGGGAGCTATATATACAGCTCTGCTGTGGTGCTCTTTGCCTCCTCCTGCTGACCAGGAGGCGTAATCCCACAAGTAAGGATGAAATCCGTGGACTCATCGTGTCTTTAAAAAGAAATATCACCTGAGCATCTCTATGTAAAAAAAGGAAGATATTTTACCTCACAATTTCCGCAACTTAGCAGAGTAAGTTCTGTGTAAAAAGTTATACTTCAGTTACTGCCCAGCTGCAGGTAAAAAAAATAAGAAATGAACAGCAGCAAATCAGCATTTTACTGTGATCTCATGAGATTTCACTTAACTCTCATGAGATTTCATTGTAAACTTCCTTACAGTGAATAGGGAAATAAGATTAGTGTGCACGAAGCTCAGTCCCTTGCTTGCTATATAAATACTAGTTATTATTATTGTCCCGGGACAGACATACTGATTTGCTGCTTAGAAATCCTTTACAATGGGGTTTGAATACTTAGGACATTTTGAGGTAAAATATCTTCCTTTTTTACCTAGAGATGTTCAGGTGATATTTTCTAGTCAGCTTTTTACAGCTATGGTGCATCACTTTCATGTGGTTAAACATTTGGGTATCATGGCCCTTTAACAGCAGTATGCAGGGACAGTGGGGATTCTTTTACTTGATCCGTGCTACAATGTATAGACACACAAATATTATATAAAAAGGTAACAATTTAATACATTCCAACTTATATGGCTCCATTTATTAAGCAGCGGATTCTGCTTCGGAGCCCCATCGTTTCTGGTCCGCCAGAAATTGAAGTTAAGAAGCAGCGGTCGTAAGACTGCTGCACCGTAACTTGTCTGCCACCTTTTCGGTGGCGGACTGAAAACATCCCGATTTCACCAGAAATGCTTGTGCAATGTTAAATGCAGACAGCGTATGCTGTGGGCATTTAGCGAGGTCGAGCCGACATGATTCCTTACAGCGAATCATGTCCAATCGACTAATGTTAAATCTACCCCATGGGTCATTGAGAGGAAATTGTAAGAGGGATTTTTATTGAACAATCTTTTACAGATCATTTAGGTTAATCTGAATAAAGAATAGAGGATTTAGCGTAAATAACTTATTTCTAATTGCGTCATGCAACAGCATAAAGAAGAAAAAACAGTCATACCTCTTCTGTTTTAACTTCTCGTGTAGTGAAATCTTTTACGCAGTCGAGAAAACAGTTTTCTGTCAGTTTATTATATGTTCCAAGAAATTCTTTGAACTGCAAACAAACAACAAAACCATTAATATTGTATCAATAACCATTTAACAGCCGTCTACTCAAATCCACATTATAGTCTATATATTTATTTAAAGACAGCGGCTATACCCCCAGAATGTGCACTGCAAGCCGTGTAATACCGTTAGGGCTGCCTCTGTGATTTGCATGGGTTATGTAGAAAACTAGAACCCCTGTAGTATTAGTTAAAGAGTCTCACAAACTAATTCCAGATAAAATGCCCTCTTTTCCTGTAATTTAACTCTTAAAATTGTGTTTTTCCAATGACCCCAGAGAGGATAATGTGCATCATCTAGAATTCCGAATTCTAACACTGCAGCATGCTACATAGTGATTGTTTGATCAGTGCAGCAGCATTTTTATATCTAATCCTTACTGACCAGAACAGAGGAGCTACAATGAACATTGTCATGAGGCTTTTTAAGGTAAATGACCCTCTGCCAAAACAGTACACAATTTGCTAACAAAAGAACTGTGTATAAGGACATATTACTACTTTTCTGTAGTGTCTCATTACAACCAGCTGAATGTAAATTCTTAAGATATTAATATCTTGTTTTACAATGGCCAAACTCTTCTCACCACTTTCCTTATCAGAAGGAGACACTTAAGGATTTATACTGAAGTAGATAAGACTGTTTTATTTTGCAGTAACGTCACATATTTTGAGGCTAATTAGGGACAGATATGTAGCAGGTTTAGCCTTTAGAAGCTGTGCACACTTTTAGAGAAATGACAGGAAAAGCAGAGAATATTTTTCTCTCTTTAGCTTCTCGGAATTAAAGGGACATTGTAATTGAAAAATGTGTGCCCTAATTCATCCTAGATAACTACAGGTAGAAAACCCTTTATCCAAACTGCTTGGGACCAACCAGTAAAGGTTTGGATTTAGGAATATTTGCTTCTTTAAAATTAGACAGTTGGGAGAGGACATGGAACCATTATCTTATGTCATTTAGGCAAATGTTATAATACAGCTGATACATGTAACTAAAGGTAGTTTTATATAATTTGTACTACTTTGGTGACTTACAGGCAGGGAAAACACTATTTTTTTGATAATTATATTAAAAAAATATATATATTTTTTTATATATATTAATTAAAAAGTTTGCGATTTTAGAATAAGTTTGGATTTTGCAATTTTCCGGATTTGGGAATATGAACCTGTATGAGTTTATTTATCTCTCACAAAGGGTTAACAGCTTGGGAGTAGGACAAAGCCAGTGATTGGTAGACTGGTTGTGTCCTGCTCAGGAGCTTAAAGGTGATGTATGTGTTTATCCCCTTTGCCGAATATAAACACATAGTTATCTTGGTTTACTAACACAAACAAATTGCACACAGTACTAATTAAAGCATATCTTAAAAATGTTCTTGTCCTTTTAAATGCTTTCATAACAATTTGTTTACAGAGATTTGCAGTGCAGATTCATTTAATAAATGACAATATTGTCCCTTTGAATTTCTTAAGATTTACATCAGAAGAAAACAAGTGTGTGTGTTTGTACACATAGATCTATTTCTAGGTAAGACTGAAGAGGTTACCTGTTTAATCTGATCAGATTCTGAGACTTGCGCAGCCATAATTTCTGTCACTTTAAGGACGAGTTACCTGTTAATGAAGCAGAGAAATCTCATATATATGTAAGGACAATGATTAGAATCAGTATTGCATCCCATAATAACATTGTATTGTATCTAAAGCTCTCCACTCCTGTGAGGTTATCTGTCGTCAGTATTGGAAGGTCCCTCAAATAATTTTATAAAGGTACACTTTAGCTTGAGAGCTGTTTATCTAGCTATACAGTGTTCTAGATGTAAAGGAGAGACACAACTAAGATTTTAATTCACTCTCTCATCCTTTCCCGCCTCGATTACTGCAACTCTGTCCTCTCTGGTCTCCCCAGCTGCCACCTAGCTCCTTTACAATCCATAATAAATGCCTCTGCCAGGCTCATCTTCCTTACTCGTCGCCCTTCATCTGCTGCACCTCTCTGCCAATCCCTTCACTGACTTCCTCTTACCAAAATTCTCACTCTGACATACAAAGCACCCAACTGCACTGCTCCCCCCTATATCGCAGACCTTGTCTCCAGATACTCTCCCTCCCGTCCCCTTCGCTCTGCTCATGACCTCCTACTCTCGTTACCTCATCACACTCCCGTTTACAGGACTTCTCCAGGCTGGCTCCCATCTTGTGGAACTCTCTGCCTCGCTCCACAAGACTCTCCCCTAGTTTTGAAAGCTTCAAGCGCTCTCTAAAGACTCTACTATTCAGGGATGCATACAACCTACACTAACCTTTCCTAATACCAGTTCCTCTCCTCCACTGCAATCCCCTGAACCCCCTTAGCATGTAAGCCTAAGAGTCCAGCTGTTTGTAGATCACCTTCTTAAGAGCTGACTACAACAGTGTGACTCTTGGCAGGGCCCTCTACCCATTTGATCCCTATAAATGTTTTGTTGTACTCCCCCTTTGTTTATAGCGCTGAGTAATCTGTTGGCGCTCTACAAATAACCGATAATAATAATAATAAAGATACATATGTTGCATTATAATGCTACAAAAAGCCCCCAAATATTTTGTGTGATTTCTCTCCGTGCCAGTGAGATTTTGATCCTCAGGCCCAAATTGTTGCAAGGAAAAGGAAAAATCAAGTAAGAAATCAGGGAAGTACAATGTAACAAAATATATATACAGTACCCAGCTTGAAAGGATATACTTTAAGGAGTTTTAAAACATGGCTCTCCAAATTACCTGGAGCCAAGATTCCGGTTCTTAGCAATTATTATTATTATTATTAATAATATTAACAGCACTAACAATAATATTCTTTATTTGCAAAGTACAGACAAATTCTGTACTGTACATAATGACAATAAGTCATATATAATTACAGATCCATAAAACAGATGCAACAAAACAAATAAAGGAGAGGAAGGGCCCTACAATCTACTGTATGAGAAGACTGTAGCGTGGGGTAGCTTGTAGCATGCTGACTGTAGTTGCAGCAGTGAAAGGTAGCTCAGAATGTATTTATGTCTGTTAGGATAAAGGGGATCTTACAGGAGAGATAAGGTAAGTCTGTCATAATAGAGTGCTTTAACCTAGGGCTTGATAGACCTGGGTGCCTTAAAATTAGGTCCTGGCGCCCTGGTTTGGTGCCAAGACACAACATCCATGGATGCCCCCCTCCCCCGACCCCGCTTTTCCCTTTTGACAGCCACAGCAAAAATTAAACCCTGTGAAGCTGGATCCTTTACAGGCCATGCAGCTCAGAACTATAAGTCCCACAATGCCACACAGCCAATGAGGGGGGGGGGCTTTGATCTATAGAAACGCTGCACTGTGTAGTGTGCTTGGGTCTCTGCAGTGTCAGTCTGCTGGAGACCAGGTGAACTATGAAATTGCTGCACTGGATATAAAGCTGATCACATCAGTAATGCTGTCTGAGTTTTGTCTGCAAAATGTATACTAAACATAAGCAACGCAAGTAATTTCAGTGTGACGGTGGCACCAGGCATGGGAAGTCTGTCTAGCCTGATGAGTTCTGCTTCAGAAGGATTAGCACTGGTTTCACAAACCACCCCATAGTAGCATAAGAGGTCTGTCCTCAGCTAAGTGACATTGTGAGGGCACTTTTCTGACAGCTACATTAGGTACACATTCACTTGCCACATGCTGTGCTGAATGCCAGTGTTAGGGAAAACACAGAGTACAAGTCAGGTGACCATGCATGTGGGACGCTGCAGGGGAAGGAACAATGGGCAAACTGCTAGCTAGGCTGTGGTAATTACCCCTGCGCAGACACTTACTTGCTGCCTTACCAGATTCCACAAGGCTGTTGCCACTGACAGCTCCTCAGTTTGCCAGAGATGTTGACACTTCTTGTTATTTTTTTATTTTTTTACAGGGTTTGATTTTTTTAAATATAATTTAACAGTTTCATTTGTTTGTTTTTTTGCTCACATCTTGTCAAATGTGATTTGAAATGCCATTACAATGACCTGCTCTGCACCCCGGGCCCCTGTCCTGTTACTGCCCAGATGCCATAGCATGCTCCTCTAGACTGTCACCTACCGTCCTCTATAAACTGACTATACCATACAGAGGGTGACTGTGTCTTGCTGCTCTACGGCCTGATCTCTAGGAGATGTGACATGTTGTACTAAAGGTTTTATATATGTGCAACAAATGAGGGAATTTACTTTGTGCCATATTTGCCATAGTTCTGTGTGTAAAGCTAAGATGCAATATATTTACATGTGAAACCCAGTTAAAACTTTATAGCTGTCATTAAACGTGTTTTACTAAAATAAATAGAGAAAAATAAAGATATTCGGATATGATTGTTTTAGTTGTTCATCTATACTTGTGTGTGTGCATTTGGGAAGCAGCTTCTGAAGAAGCAAAAACGGCAAAATGTTAAAATTTGGTAAAAGTATGCAAAGAAGACCAAGTGGCTGCCTTACAAATTTGATCAACTGAAGCTTCATTCTTAAAAGCCCAAGATGTGGCAACGGATCTAGTAGAATGAGCTGTAATTCTCTTAGGTGGAGACTGGCCCGCCTCCAAATCAGATTGATATTGTAGACACTTGGCCACTGAAAGCAGACAGTCAAACCAGTACTGAAACATATCAGCAGAGGTAATGGAATAGGAGTATAATGTTGATCTGTAAAGGGAGGCAGAAGATGAATCCCTGCGACCAAATTTAAAGAGAGCCTATGAGAAGATTTCCCAAAGGCGAAACATGGTGTCATAAAGGCAGTACTCCCTTAACTTCCCTCTGACAAGCACTGTACTATGTGGGGAACCAGGCTTCAAAATGCTCTGAAGCACCTATCACTGAAGAAATCAAGCATATCAAGCACCTCTAAAGGAGGCAAAGTTTAAACTGAGGTATGTATGAGGTGGGTGGGGTATTTATAGGCTTTGAGGTTTGGGAAACTTTGCCTCCTCCTGGTAGGAATGTATATCCCATACATAACAGCTCGTGGACTCTCCCCACCAATAAGAAAGAAAAAATGTTTTAACTGAATAAATACATGTGAAGAGGAATAATGAAGGCATGATATGTGAATTTGTCTGTTTTTTATTTTTATGTGGGGAGACGTCCCTAGAGATTTGAGAATTAATAACTTTTTATTGAATTTGAATAAATTGCTATTTAGCTTTTTAGATATAGA
This sequence comes from Bombina bombina, assembly GCF_027579735.1. Taxonomy (NCBI): domain Eukaryota; kingdom Metazoa; phylum Chordata; class Amphibia; order Anura; family Bombinatoridae; genus Bombina; species Bombina bombina. The sequence goes on along the minus strand of NC_069499.1, from coordinate 41,591,748 downwards.
ATCATTTCTCTCTCATTTCTTGCAACTTCCAGCTGTTAGTGCCATCCCTTCAAAATTCCGGTTTACTTTTTTCTACTTGGGAGGTGGTTAGGATTGCTACCCCAGCCATGTTTTCCTGGACACTTATGAGTTACACATGCTGCAGGGTGTGCAGGGAGGAACATGTATTACTGTTTCTGGACAGCACTATTCATATTCCTCCCTGCACACCCTGCAGCATGTGTAACTTATACGTGTCCTGTATTTTAAGGGACAGGTGGCAACCCTAGAGGTGGTAGTCATTTGGGGAGACATAGAAATTTTGAGTATTGCACAAATCCCTTTATATATTCCTTATAACCAGTAATTTCATGTGATCTTACATTGTCCTCTATCAAAGTCTCTTTTAAAGGGACATGAAACCTAATTTTCTTTTATTATTTAGAGAGAACATGCAATTTTAAACAATTTCCCAATTTACTTAGATTTTCTAATTTGTTCTGTTCTCTTGGTATCCTTTGTTGAAAAACATACCTAGGTAGGATACGGAGCTGCTGATTGGTGGCTGCACATATATGCTTCATGTTATTGGCTCACTCATGTGCATTGCTGTTTCTTCAACAAAAGGATACTAAGAGAATGAAGCAAATTAGATAATAGAAGTAAAATGTAAAGTTGTTTAAAAATGTTTTCTCTCGCTGAACAATGAACGAAAAATTGTGTTTCATGTCCCTTTAATCAGTCATTTAGTGCAAGGTTATGGTGACCTTGAAAATAAATGTCTACTCTTCTTAACAAGCTAACGTTTACATAGTGTTTTAGTGCTTCAAAAATTACTGAGTGAACCTCAGAGCCCCAAAGCAGTTCCTTAGCAACCCCTAACCCAACAGCAGAACTATGCAAAAAAGTGTCCACACTCCTCACCAGTACCATACAACGCCCAGAACCCTCAAACTCCAACCAAACACTGTATAACTGCAACTGCTGCCCTCTTCTCTACACCTTCCACTGACAGGGCTCTCATCAGTAATGTTGCAATATATAACAGCTGCTATACCACTGCCAAAATGTTGCTGTGGCCACAATATCACCTATCTCCATAGGTCACAAGGCAGCAGCAACACCAATGGGAACACGGACTCTCAGGGAGGGTGGCAAAAGCCAAACTATTATAAAAATCCCCTAACAATAAGATAATTGCGGCCACAATGGAATTGGTCAGCAAAATGTCAGGATGGATATATAGGCATTTTTTTGGCCTACTAAGGCAAGGCCTATGGTACCAGGATTTGAAGGGTATCAATTTTTGTTGAGTACTTCTGCTACTTCTATGGCAGAATGAATTCCCCACTGAGTCTTTCCAATTTTTTATTTATTACAAATTAGTGCTTCCTGGATATCTACTGGGAATGCATGACCTCTCCATGTGTCTGTAACTTCTATATGCGAAAAATACATGCAACAACTACAAGCTGAAATTGTTGGGGGAGGTTCAGGAGGCAGTGGTGTAAAGGGCTGCATAAAAACAAAACACACTACTAATGAAACACAGACACTCACTTAAAAGGTAAGTAAATGTAAATAATATGTTTACATTGTTCACACAGAAAGAGGGTTATTTGGACACTCACTTTTTAAAAGTTATTTTTCACCCAGAGTTGGACCTACAAAACCACCATCATGGTCCCATGATAAATTGCCTGCATGAACAACCCATCTTCTATGCAGTTGATGCCTTCATCCAGTGCAGAAGTGCTACTTTATAGTAAACAGCATCAGTAATGTAGCTGTGATCGGCCAAATAACCCTGTGACACACTTTAAAAACATTTCTCCAGCTAAGAAGGAGGAAAATGTTGCAGTTGGAGTGGAGGGTGTAAAAATCTGAGTAAAAAATAACTTTTAATAATATGAGTGCCCCATCAATAAGCCCATACTGCCCAATAACGTAAAATAAAATTGACACATTCTTGTATGTTTTACCTAACACCAGGATTTCCCCCAGGGTTCCATACTGCGCTGTATGAGGGCAAAGGTTTGAGAGGTATGTCACAGTGTTTTCCCCAGGACCTATGGCCACAACACCCAGATGATCTTATTGACTAGCGGTCTAATCTATTTTTCTCAATCTTTGTTGTAGAAATTATGTTTAACCTATTTACTAAGGGCAGCTACACAATGTGTAAAACCCTGTATGGCTAATTCGGGTGTATCCTGAAACCATAATGACCCCAGCGCAAAATATATATAGCTGCCTTGTATAACAGCAGTACAGTGAGGTACTGTTTATTCCCCACCGTGGTAAAGTTGGTTTGATGTTTGATATTTTACAGATTTTCGAACATTTAAAGCTCAATAGCACCTCAACGATAAGAGCTAGAAACCTTGTGTTAGTCTAGTTAAGACATAAAAAATGTGTACAACAATGCACAGGTCTTGTTTTCCCGACTCCAATCAAAAATAAACAATGGCAAAAGATATTGTTCTCAAGGTTGTGGACAATATGTGCACAGCCAATGAATGTTGCAAGGGAACGTCAACAAAGCGCATCACTACATTTTGGGCACAGTTTATAAATTCAAAAGCTCCCTGATCACATGACCTAGAAACTTCAACTCAATGTAGTATGTTTTAGAGATCTGGCCACACATTACACAGCACTTAGTTTAGCAAAAAACAGATGGACATGTTATTAATAAGCTGATATAGGTGCTAAAAAGGCTTTGAAATTCAATAGCTTCAAAGTCACATGACCTAGATAGTTCTAATCAAAATTGTATCCTTCAGATGGATGAGGTACACATTGCACAGCCTTTAGAATTACAAAAAAACTGATGCACATTTTATTAATAAGCTGATATAGGTGCTAAAAAGGCGTTGAAATTCAATAGCTTCAAGGTCACATGACCTAGGATGTTCAAATCAGTACAGTATCCTTCAGATGGATGGGCCACACATTGCACAGCATTTAGTTTTGAATAAATCTGATGCACATTTTATTAATAAGCTGATATAGGTGCTAAAAAGGCTTTGAAATTCAATAGCTTCAAAGTCACATGACCTAGGTTGGTCAAATCCATGTAGTATTCTTCTGAGGGATGGGCGACACATTGCACTGCCTTTAGAGTTGCAAAAAAACGATACACATTTTATTAATAAGCTGATATACAGTAAGTGCTAAAAAGGCTTTGAAATTCATTAGCTTCAAAGTCACATGACCTAGACAGTTCAAATCAAAATTGTATCTTTCACATGGATGGGACACACATTGCACAGACTTTATTTTTTTAAGGTTTTTTTTGGGTGGGTTTAATTTTTAGTTTAGGCTTCCTAAATAGAGCTAAATGTCCTTTCCAGGGCAATGCAATAGAGCTAAATGCCGTTTTACCACCTAGGTCATGTGACCTTGAAGCTATTGAATTTCAAAGCCTTTTTAGCACCTATATCAGCTTGGTAATAAAATGTGCATCCGTTTTTTGCAAAACTAAAGGTTGTGCAATATGTGGCCCACCCCTCTAAAGGACCAAATTGTTATTTGACTAACCTAGGTCATGTGACTTTGAAGCTATTGAATTTCAAAGCCTTTTTAGTACCTATATCTGCTTATTAATAAAATGTGTATCAGTTTTAGGCAACTCTAAAGATTGTGCAATGTGTGGGCCAACCCTCAGAAGAATACTTCATGGATTTGACCAACCTAAGTCATGTGAACATGAAGCTATTGAATTTCAGAGTCTTTTTTAGCCCCTATATCAGCTTATTAATACAATGTGTATCAGTTTTTTGCAACTCTAAAGGCTGTGCAATGGGTGGCCCATCCCTCAGAAGAATACTACATTGATTTGACCAACCTAGGCCATGTAACCTTGAAGCAATTGAATTTCAAAGCCTTTTAGCACCTATATCAGCTTATTAATAAAATGTGCATCAATTGTATTCAAAACTAAAAGCTGTGCAATGTGTGGCCCATCCATCTGAAGGATACTGTACTGATTTGAACAACGTAGGTCATGTGACCTTGAAGCTATTGAATTTCAAAGCCTTTTTAGCACCTATATCAGCTTATTAATAAAATGTGCATCAGTTTTTTGCTAAACTAAGTGCTGTGTAATGTGTGGCCAGATCTCTAAAACATACTACATTGATTTGAAGTTTCTAGGTCATGTGATCAGGGAGCTTTTAAATTTATTAACTGTGCCCAAAATGTAGTGATGCGCTTTGTTGACGTTCCCTTGCAACATCCATTGGCTGTGCTCTTATCGTTGAGGTGCTATTGAGCTTTGAATGTTCAAAAATCTGTCAAATATCGAACATCAAACCAACTTTACCACGGTTTATTACCCGTGTATTCCCAGCTCCACAACGTCTCAAGTCCCCGCACTCACCGCCCGGTCACACGCTGCTCACCTTGCCCCCTTGGAGGATCACGAGGATGCGCACTCACCAACAGTACATTCGTCACACTCAGACTAAAGCATACAGACCGTGGTCAATAAAAAAATATCTAAAGCGGTCACCATACCTAGAGCGTATAGTATTAGTGTTTTGTATTCCCCTTTATGGTGATTATGGTGTTTCTGTATTATTTTACCTCAACGAATCATCCGTATGCGAATCATCACATAGGTTTAACTCTGGTTACTAGGCACTCGCGGTCCTTCACTATCAACAGCCCCCCCGGAAACAACGAGTCAGTATAAGGTTCTCACCTGCTTTGGCACTGTTAGGCTCACATACAGGTACTACATATATTTGTTACAGAAAAGTGTTTTAATGCCTCATCTTTTTAGTGTATCCATCTGGATTCCAGCACCGAATTAACCTTTTTTAAAACTATAATTCCGGGTTTTCTCTGTGTCCACCAAATACAGCGGTGTAACATTTACACACACACTGTGAAGTCAGAAAATGCTGCCCCCCGGTCACGCTTATTGATATCACATATAGTGGCGCTGTCAGGCGGTAATAGTCACCCCGTGTGGGCACTAAGGAGCTTAGAGCAATAGTGACACTTGCTGGCGCTTAGTGACGTGCTGGCAGGTTACCTGAGCTGGGCTACTGTTTCCGCACGGACTGTTATTGGGTGCGGACATGTGACCGTTGTTGCAGTGTTTGGACAGCTCCCAGTAATCTCTGGTACCTTCACTGCCCTACCCATAGGCGGCTCCAGTTACCGGGAACTGCTGGTGACAAAGCTCCCTGAGCGGCTCTTATTTGTAACACCTGGCACCACGAGCAATGGCAGAGGAAGCTTCAGATATCAGCTTGGACTCGGTAGCCAGCTCCACAGCCAGTGATGTCCTGATCCGATCCACTAGCATCCACCGGGCATGGAGGGACGAGGCTGGGAGCCGAGCCCAGACAAAGAGTCCAGGGAGCCAGGCTGCGGGCACAGTGGGAAAGGCATGTGGTATTGGAAGTCAGACTGAGGGCAATAGGGGTAGCAGTATTGGGAGTCAGGCTGGAGGCACAGTGGGAATGGTAGGTTGGACTGGTAGCCAAGCTGAGGGCAATAGAGGTAGCAGTATGGGGAACCAGGCTGGAGGGACAGTAGAAAAGGTAGGGGGGGCTGGTAGCCAGGCTGAGGGCAGTAGGGGGAGCAAGGCTTTTGACAGTATGGGGAGCCTAGCTCAGGGTAGTAGGGGGTACCAGGCACGGAGTACTACAGATAAGGGAGGGAACCAGACAGCTGGGATGAGGGGACATACCTTGTTATCAGGGAGCCATCCTGGAAACAAACAAAAGAAGCTGGTGCACCTGCAAGGTACAGTGGGAAGGGGACTGACAGATGAGCTTTATCACCCCAGGGAATCAGCAAGTAAAGCAAATCCACAGATGGGTTCTCCCCATGCTAGAACAGAGGCTGGTGACAGTTATCTGAGAGTGTCAGAGAGAGGGATAGAGGAGGATAGATGCCCCAGATCAAACATTGGAGAGCCCCTAGATCACTTGCTTAACTCAGACAAGAACCGGGTGCATATCTCAGTGAAGCGACTCCGAGAGGTGACCTCCCCCCTTCACCATTTTGCTCTGAAGAAACATGAGGTTACATACATCCCCCCAGCATTGCCTGCTAATAAGTATCCTGCTGTCCAGTTCATTTCAAAAGATGACAAAACAGGTAAAAACAATATTGAATTATATAGCATATTGTATATATTAGCTGTCATAAATATATGTGTTAATTAAACACAGGGTCTTGTTCATATAATAACACTGTATTTTGTTACATAATTGTATTCACACGACCCAGCCGTGCCTCTGCTGCTGCTGCTGTTTGGATCACTGCCTGTTTCTGCTCAGGACTAGCATTTCTTCACTGCTCCTGAACAGTACGTTAAAGGGACAGTCTACACCAGAATTTTTATTGTTTTAAAAGATAGATAATCCCTTTATTACCCATTCCCCAGTTTTGCATAACCATTATAACCACAGTTATAATAATATACTTTTATCCTCTGTGATTATCTTGTATCTAAGCCTCTGCAAACTGCCCCTTTTTTCAGTTCTTTTGACAGACTTGCAGTCTAGCCAATCAGTGCCTGCTCCCAGATAACTTCTCGTGCACGAGCACAGTGTTATCTATATGAAATACGTGAACTAACAGCCTCTAGTGGTGAAAAACTGTTAAAATGCAATCTGAAAGAGGTGGGCTTCAAGGTCTAAGAAATTAGCATATGAACCTCCTAGGTTAAGCTTTCAACTAAGAATACCAAGAGAACAAAGCAAAATTGGTGATAAAAGTAAATTGGAAAATTGTTTAAAATTACATGCTCTATCTGAATCATGAAAGTTTATTTTGGCCTAGACTGTCCCTTTAACTACGTGTTTAATCATTTGTGGGAATTGAACACATAGGGCTAGATTACAAGTGGAGCGGTATTTTTAACTTTTGCTATATCGAAAATTCAGCTAGAATTAAGATTTCTGCTATATTTGGGTTGCACTCATATTACAAGCAGTGTTAATTTTGACGGCAAATTTCAATTTAGTCTTAGTTTTAGTCTTTTGACTAAAATGCCATTTTAGTTTTAGTCGTATTTTAGTCATCTGAATTGTTTTAGTTTTAGTCTAGTTTTAGTCGACTGAATTTTCAGTACATTTTAGTCGACTAAATCCCAGTAGATTATAGTCAACTAAAATCTAAGGGGTTTAGTTAAAGTGTAATGCGTTATTTAAGCATTTCTCTATCATTTGCAAACTGATTATATACTCCAGGAGTAAACATAATACCTGTTAATATTTATGGTATTAAGGTTTAAACATGCAATACAGACAGATTTAGCCGTTGTGATATGTAACATCTTTATTAAACTTACAATTAAATAAAACCAAGTTTCATAAAAAAACAGAAGTGCAACTTTAAAATATAGAAAAAACAAACTGTAAACTGTATTGGCTAAATTGAACATATTACCCAATATAAAACCTTTAACAGTTCTCTGTTAATAATTAAAACAAGTATCAAGTAACTCAACACAACAAAAAGTTTCTGCAGCTAGCACAGGCACAGCATAACTTAAACCCATACTTGTGGGTTATGCTTATTTCTATAGGAAGAATCAATTGATTGTTCACAGATTCGAAAAAGTTTCGGCAACGATATTAGCACTGCTCTAGAACTTCCAAACTCATTATATACTCCTGGAGTAAAGGTTTATTAACCTGTTTTTATTTATGGTATTAAGGTTTGAACATGCAATACAGATTTAACAGATTTAACTGTTGTGGTATATAACATGTCTTTATCTTAAAATTTAATAAAATTAAGTTTTGTAAATTTTACAAAAGAGCAGTAATTAGATATGGATTGATTATAACAACTTGCGTAAAATGTTTTTGTCAGCAAATTTTGATTTAGTTTTAGTCATAGTCTTTTGACTAAAATGTCATTTTGATTTAGTTTTAGTCATAGTCTTTTGACTAAAATGTCATTTTAGTTTTAGTCATCAGAATTTCTTTAGTTTTATAGTCATTTTAGTCTAGTTTTAGTCGACTAAAATAACACTGATTACAAGTTGAAAGTAAACATTTTTTTGCTCTAGTGGTAACCCGACTAGTGCAAATAGCCTAACTTAGAATAGTGCGTGCACATTCACGTATTCCTCCATAGAAGTCATAGGAGAGAAAAACTAATATCCCACTCTTTTCTCAAACACCATCACATATTCATATTTTCATATTGGGTTAGCGCTAATGAGACTATTTATTATTCCAATGTACTTGACGTAACAGAATATGTTCTATTTATTCATAAATAAATATGTCTACATATATCTGATGTCTTTTTTAAAATAAATATATATTTATACCTATATAGATGATATATGTATAGATATATAAAATAAATATATATAGGAATATCTATTTAGAAATACTTAAAGTGAAGGTAAAGTTTGGGATGTAAAAACTGATATTGAGAATGCTTTTGCAGTCTTAAACACAGTCGCTAAGTTTTTTTTTCCAATAAATTTATTGTTTACATGATTTATATACCTATATCTTTTTGCTCGTTGCCTTGCGATTCTCCTCCCATTACTAATTTCCGGATTTCTTAGGCAGTGACGTATAGAGCGGTCCCACCTGCTCTATACGTGTCTACTAGGCTCGTGCACATCGAGCATCTAACAACGGCGCATGCGCATCCTAACTTCAGTCTCACATTTGCGCATGCGTTAGTCATGGTCATCGCCCCCAGCAGCAAATGTTTCTACTTTTTTGCCGTTTGCGATCCTATGCAGTGGAAACTATGACTGGCAAATGATTGGGGTAATGCGCATGCGCTAACCGTGGACGCGCTCGCTTTGCTAGTATAAACTACTAAAACTTAGGCATGCGCAGAAGTAACCATCCAATGATTACGTCAATTGACGGCCGCCTAACGGCCAAAGAATCAATTGGATGTTTAAACAACGTGACCGTTGTTTAGAAAAAAAAAAAAAATATCGGGTTGATTATAGAATAGCGGATTCGATGCAAAATGTATCAAATATCGAAGGTAATATTGAACTTTAGAAATATTGATGAATGAACATCATATTTATTTGAGTTCATATATTCATTGATGTATTGCAGAGTAGTTTGGTTTACCTTCACTTTAAATAAAACAAAACATATTCTGCTATGTACAGAACACAGGATTGTGAAATATTTACTGTAAATACAAAGTTTTCAAAATAAATAAATATGTATATTGCATAGGGTGACCACATTGCCACTTTAAAAAGGGACACATGAAAAATGCATATGTCCGGGTTCTTATGCAAAACATTTATTTAAACAGCCCTGACATGCATTTTTCATATGTGTCCTTTTTAAAGCGGCAATATGGTCACTTTAAAATTGCATAAATATGGGTTTACATAATTTCACATACTTAACCCCTTAACATACTCAAACCCCAGAGGACGTACCCAGCACGTTACTTGGTCGTTAAGTGACATTCAATGGAGGATGTGCCTGGCACGTCCTCTGGGGTTTGAAGCTCTGGAAGGGATCCTGATTGCTTCCAGCAGCTTTTAAGGTATTGCAGTGATGCCTCGATATTGAAGCATCACTGCAATACCTTTTTTGGCACACCGATGCAGAGAGAGCCACTCTGTGGCCCTCTCTTCATCGGCCAGCAATGGTGCCGATTGTTGGTGGGTGGGAGCAGCTGCAGGGAGGTGGGTGGGCGGCCCATTGCTGGGAATCTTCCGGCCAGCAACGGGAAAGATTGCCGGGTGCGCGCAGAAGTGTGCACCCGCAATCCAGTACTTACAAATTTTAAAGTGGTGGGAGAGGGTGCTGGGTGGCGATTGTGGGTGGGAGAGAAGGGGGAAAATAATTTTTCAAAATAGGTCTGGGAGTGGGAGGGGGTAGGGTATGGAGGGGGGCAGCTACACTACAGAAAAATAGTGGATAATTAAAAAAAAAATAAAAATACACATTTAAATGCAAAGTGGGTACTGGCAGACAGCTTCCAGTACCCAAAATGGCGGAAAATAGTGGGGGGGGGGAGGGTTAGAGAGCTCTTTGGGCGGGATTAATGAGGTTGGGGGCTAAGGGGGGATCCTACATAGCAGAATATATATTTAAAAACAAACAAATAACAAAAAGCCTTTTATTTTAGTACAGGCAGACTTTCTGCCAGTAATTAAGATGGTGGGGACAATTGTGGGAGAGGGATGAGAGCTGTTTGGGAGGGATCAGGGGGTGGGATGTGTCAGCTGGGAGGCTGATCTCTACACTAAATCTAAAATAGACCCTTCAAGCTCCCTACAAGCTACCTAATTAACTCCGTCACTGCTGGGCATAATACAAGTTAGAAAAAGTGTTGTTCTTTTTCCATTTTTTTCATCATATTTTATATATTTTTTTTTATAGTAAATTATAAGATATGATGAAAATAATGGTATCTTTAGAAAGTCCATTTAATGGCGAGAAAAACTGTATATAATGTGTGTGAGTACAGTAAATGAGTAAGAGGAAAATTACACCTAAACACAAACACCGCAGAAATGTAAAAATAGCCTTGGTCCCAAACGGTCAGAAAATGGAAAAGTGCTGTGGTCACTAAGGGGCTAAAGGGGCATGAAACCCATATTTTTTTCATGTAATTGGCAAGAGTCCCATGAGCTAGTGACATATGGGATATACAATCCTACCAGGAGGGGCAAAGTTTCCCAAACCTCAAAATGCCTATAATACACCCCTCACCACACCCACAATTCAGTTTAACGAATAGACAAGTAATGGGGTGATAAAGAAAGGAGTTAAAAGCATCAAAAAAGGAATTTGGAAATAATTGTGCTTTATACAAAAAATCATAACCACCATAAAAAGGGTGGGCCTCATGGACTCTTGCCAATATGAAAGAAATGAATTTATCAGGTAAGTTCTTACATAAATTATGTTTTCTTTCATGTAATTGGCAAGAGTCCATGAGCTAGTGACGTATGGGATAGCAATACCCAAGATGTGGAACTCCACACAAGCGTCACTAGAGAGGGAGGTATAAAATAAAAACAACCATTTTCCACTGAAAAAATTAAATCCACAACCAAAAATATAAGGTTTTTTTTCTCATAGTTGAAAAGAAAAAAGTTAAACATAAGCAGAGAAATCAAACTGAAACAGCTGCCTGAAGAACTTTTTCTACCAAAAACGGCTTCCGAAGAAGCAAATACATCAAAATGGTAGAATTTAGTAAATGTATGCAAAGAAGACCAAGTTGCTGCTTTGCAAATCTGATCAACTGAAGCTTCATTCTTAAAAGCCCACAAAGTAGAGACTGATCTAGTAGAATGAGCTGTAACTCTCTGAGGTGGGGCCTGACCCGACTCCAAATAAGCCTGATTAATCAAAAGCTTTAACCGAGATGCCAAGGAAACGGCAGAAGCCTTCTGCCCTTTCCTAGAACCAGAAAAGATAACAAATAAACTAGAAATCTTCTTGAAATCTTTAGTAGCTTCAACATAATATTTCAAAGCTCTTACCACATCCAAAGAATGTAAGGATCTCTCCAAAGAATTCTTAGGATTAGAACACAAAGAATTCAGTTTTTACAAACTTTGCCTCCTATGGAGGTGGTGAAGTAAGTTTGTGCTAAGATTTCTACGTTGATATGCACTTCTCAGCAGTTTGAAGCCTGATTCCTCTCAGAGTACAGCGAATGTCAGAGGGATGTGAAGGGAGTATCACCTATTAAATACAATGGTTTTCCTCACTGGAGATCTATTTTATAGGTTCTCTGTTATCGGTCGTAGAGATTCATCTCCTACCTCCCTTATTCAGATCGACGATATACTCTCATATTCCATTACCTCTACTGATAACTGTTTCAGTACTGGTTTGGCTATCTGCTATATGTGGATGGGTGTCTTTCGGTATGTATGTTTTCTTTCTAAATATATGTATTGTACTTATATTTGCCATGAGTCAGGTTTATGTATATTTCCTTTTGCAGACTGTCCGTTTCATATTTGGGAAAAGCATTTTTTAGGAATTTTTTTTTTCTTACCTGGGGTATAGTCTTTTTTCAAATTGACTGTTTTTCCATTAAATTTTGCGGGCAAAATTAGGCTCGCGAGGGCGCAAAATGCCAAAGTATATTGCGTCATTCTTGGCGAGAGATTTTTTTTGGCGCAAAGTTACGTTAGATGACGCAAAATTCGTAATTTCTAGTGTCTTAGTTGACGCCGAGTTCCTTTCACAAGGTTACGTCTTCAATGACGCGAGTGTGTCATTTCCGGATGTTTTAGCACCAACAAATTTTTTATTTGCGTTGTGCGTCATACTTGGCGCCAAATATTTTCATTATTTAAAACCCCATTCCTATATGTCTCTTGCCTTTTTCTTTATCAGAAGGCTATGCTGTTTGCATTTTTTTCCCATTCCTGAAATTGCCATATAAGGAAATTGATAATTTTGCTTTATATCAGTGTTAATTTCGTCGACTAAAACTAGACTAAAATGACTATAAAACTAAAGAAATTCTGATGACTAAAATATGACTAAAACTAAAATGACTTTTTAGTCAAAAGACTATCGGCTAGATTTAGAGTTTGGCGGCCAAAGGGGTGCGTTAGCTACGCATGCTTTTTTCTCCCGCACCTTTTAAATACCGCTGGTATTTAGAGTTCACAGAATGGCTGGGTTTTCAGTGCGTTAGGCTCCAAAAAGGGAGAGTAGAGCATAATTTAACGCCACTGCAACTCTAGATACCAGCGGTGCTTACGGACGCGGCCAGCTTCAAAAACGTGCTCGTGCACGATATCCCCATAGAAAACAATGGGGCAGTTTGAGCTGAAAAAAAACCTAACACCTGCAAAAATGCAGCGTTTAGCTCTTAACGCAGCCTCATTGTTTTCTATGGGGAAACACTTCCTACGTCTGCACCTAACACTCTAACATGTACCCCGAGTCTAAACACCCCTAACCTTACACTTATTAACCCCTAATCTGCCGCCCCCGCTATCGCTGACCCCTGCATATTATTATTAACCCCTAATCTGCCGCTCCCTACACCGCCGCAACATACATTATAGTTATGTACCCCTAATCTGCTGCCCCTAACACCGCCGACCCCTATATTATATTTATTAACCCCTAATCTGCCCCTCACAACGTCGCCGCCAGCTACCTATAATAATTAACCCCTAATTTGCCGATCGGAGCTCACCGCTACTATAATAAATGTATTAACCCCTAAAGCTAAGTCTAACCCTAACACTAACACCCCCCTAAGTTAAATATAATTTTTATCTAACAAAATAAATTAACTCTTATTAAATAAATTATTCCTATTTAAATCTAAATACTTACCTGTAAAATAAACCCTAATATAGCTACAATATAAATTATAATTATATTGTAGCTATTTTAGGATTAATATTTATTTTACAGGCAACTTTGTATTTATTTTAACCAGGTACAATAGCTATTAAATAGTTAATAACTATTTAATAGTTACCTAGTTAAAATAATTACAAAATTACCTGTAAAATAAATCCTAACCTAAGTTACAATTAAACCTAACACTACACTAGCAATAAATTAATTAAATAAAATACCTACAATTATCTACAATTAAACCTAACACTACACTATCAATAAATACATTAAATACAATTCCTACAAATAAATACAATTAAATAAACTAACTAAAGTACAAAAAATAAAAAAATATTTACAAACATTAGAAAAAAATTACAACAATTTTAAACTAATTACACCTACTCTAAACCCCCTAATAAAATAACAAAGACCCCCAAAATAAAAAAATGCCCTACCCTATTCTAAATTACAAAAGTTCAAAGCTCTTTTACCTTACCAGCCCTTAAAAGGGCCCTTTGCGGGGCATGCCCCAAAGAATTCAGCTCTTTTGCCTGTAAAAAAAAAACATACAATACCCCCCCCCCCAACATTACAACCCACCACCCACATACCCCTAATCTAACCCAAACCCCCCTTAAATAAACCGAACACTAAGCCCCTGAAGATCTTCCTACCTTGTCTTCACCATGCCAGGTATCACCGATCGTTCCAGGCTCCAAAATCTTCATCCAAGCCCAAGCGGGGGCTAGACATCCATCATCCGGCTGAAGTCTTCTATCAAGCGACGGCTGGAAAATTCTGATTGGCTGATGGAATCAGCCAATCAGAATCAAGTTCAATCAGATTGAGCTCGCATTCTATTGGCTGTTCCGATCAGAATTTTCCTACCTTAATTCCGATTGGCTGATAGAATCCTATCAGCCAATCGGAATTCGAGGGACGCCATCTTGGATGACGTCCCTTAAAGGAACCGTCATTCGTCGGGAAGTCGTCGGAAGAAGAAGATGGGTCCGCGGTGGAGGTCTTCAAGATGGAGCCGGTCGTCATCGGATGAAGATAGAAGATGCCGCTTGGAAGAAGATGGTTGCCGGTCCGGATCTACTCTTCTTCCCGGATAGGATGAAGACTTTGGAGCCTCTTCTGGACTTCTTCAGCCGTCTCTTGATAGAAGACTTCAGCCGGATGATGGATGTCTAGCCCCCGCTTGGGCTTGGATGAAGATTTCGGAGCCTGGAACGATCGGTGATACCTGGCATGGTGAAGACAAGGTAGGAAGATCTTCAGGGGCTTAGTGTTAGGTTTATTTAAGGGGGGTTTGGGTTAGATTAGGGGTATGTGGGTGGTGGGTTGTAATGTTGGGGGGGGGGGGTATTGTATGTTTTTTTTTACAGGCAAAAGAGCTGAGTTCTTTGGGGCATGCCCCGCAAAGGGCCCTTTTAAGGGCTGGTAAGGTAAAAGAGCTTTGAACTTTTGTAATTTAGAATAGGGTAGGGCATTATTTTATTTTGGGGGTCTTTGTTATTTTATTAGGGGGCTTAGAGTAGGTGTAATTAGTTTAAAATTGTTGTAATTTTTTTCTAATGTTTGTAAATATTTTTTTATTTTTTGTAATTTAGTTAGTTTATTTAATTGTATTTATTTGTAGGAATTGTATTTAATTTATTTATTGATAGTGTAGTGTTAGGTTTAATTGTAGATAATTGTAGGTAGTTTAATTTATTTATTGATAGTGTAGTGTTAGGTTTAATTGTAACTTAGGTTAGGATTTATTTTACAGGTAATTTTGTAATTATTTTAACTAGGTAGCTATTAAATAGTTATGAACTATTTAATAGCTATTGTACCTGGTTAAAATAATTACAAAGTTGCCTGTAAAATAAATATTAATCCTAAAATAGCTAAGATATAATTATAATTTATATTGTAGCTATATTAGGATTTATTTTACAGGTAAGTATTTAGATTTAAATAGGAATAATTTATTTAATAAGACTTAATTTATTTCGTTAGATAAAAATTATATTTAACTTAGGGGGGTGTTAGTGTTAGGGTTAGACTTAGCTTTAGGGGTTAATCCATTTATTAGAGTAGCAGTGAGCTCCGGTCAGCAGATTAGGGGTTAATACTTGAAGTTAGCTGTCGGCGATGTTAGGGAGGGCAGATTAGGGGTTAATACTATTTATTATAGGGTTATTGAGGCGGGAGTCAGGCGGATTAAGGGTTAATAAATTTATTATACTAGCGGTGAGCTCCGGTTGGCAGATTAGGGGTTAATTATTGTAGGTAGCTGGCGGCGACGTTGTGGGGGGCAGATTAGGGGTTAATAAATATAATATAGGGGTCGGCGGTGTTAGGGGCAGCAGATTAGGGGTACATAGGGATAACGTAGTTGGCGGCGGTGTACGGAGCGGAAGATTAGGGGTTAAAAAATTTAAATATAGTGGCGGCGATGTGGGGGGACCTCGGTTTAGGGGTACATAGGTAGTTTATGGGTGTTAGTGTACTTTAGAGCACAGTAGTTAAGAGCTTTATAAACCGGCGTTAGCCCAGAAAGCTCTTAACTACTGACTTTTTTCTGCGGCTGGAGTTTTGTTGTTAGATTTCTAACGCTCACTTCAGCCACGACTCTAAATACCAGCGTTAGAAAGATCCCATTGAAAAGATAGGATACGCAATTGACGTAAGGGGATCTGCGGTATGGAAAAGTCGCGTCTGGAAAGTGAGCGTTAGACCCTTTAATGACTGGCTCCAAATACCAGAGGGCGGTAAAAACCAGCGTTAGGAGCCTCTGACGCTGGTTTTGACGGCTACCGCCCAACTCTAAATCTAGGCCTATGACTAAAACTAAATCAAAATGACATTTTAGTCAAAAGACTATGACTAAAACTAAATCAAAATTTGCTGACAAAAACATTTTATGCAAGTTGTTATAATCAATTCATATCTAATTACTGCTCTTTTGTAAAATTTACGAAACTTAATTTTATTAAATTTTAAGATAAAGACATGTTATATACCACAACAGTTAAATCTGTTAAATCTGTATTGCATGTTCAAACCTTAATACCATAAATAAAAACAGGTTAATAAACCTTTACTCCAGGAGTATAAAATGAGTTTGGAAGTTCTAGAGCAGTGCTAATATCGTTGCCGAAACTTTTTCGAATCTGTGAACAATCAATTGATTCTTCCTATAGAAATAAGCATAACCCACAAGTATGGGTTTAAGTTATGCTGTGCCTGTGCTATCTGCAGAAACTTTTTGTTGTGTTGAGTTACTTGATACTTGTTTTAATTATTAACAGAGAACTGTTAAAGGTTTTATATTGGGTAATATGTTCAATACAGCCAATACAGTTTACAGTTTTTTTTTTATATATTTTAAAGTTGCACTTCTGTTTTTTTATGAAACTTGGTTTTATTTAATTGTGAGTTTAATAAAGATGTTACATATCACAACAGCTAAATCTGTGTCTATATTGCATGTTTAAACCTTAATACCATAAATATTAACAGGTATTATGTTTACTCCTGGAGTATGTAATCAGTTTGCAAATGATAGAGAAATGCTTAAATAATGCATTACACTTTAACTAAACCCCTTAGATTTTAGTTGACTAAAATCTACTGGGATTTAGTCAACTAAAATCTACTGAAAATTCAGTCGATTAAAACTAGACTAAAACTAAAACAATTCAGATGACTAAAATACGACTAAAACTAAAATGGCATTTTAGTCAAAAGACTAAAACTAAGACTAAATTGAAATTTGCTGTCAAAATTAACACTGCTTTATATGTTGTTTTTTTCTCTTACTTTTGCAAGATGTCTCAATCTGATCCTGTCTCAGAAACCACTGTTGGAACCCTGCTGCCTGATAACAGTTCTACCAAAGCTAAGTGCATTTGTTGTAAATTTGTGTAGATTATATCTCCAGCTGTGGTATGTAATAGTTGTCATGTTAAGCTTTTACATGCAGAGAATGTGTCCATCAGTAATAGTACATTGCCTGTTGTTCCTTCAACATCTAATGTACAAGATCTACCTGTGAATTTAAAAGATTTTATTGCTGATGCAATTCAGAAGGCTTTGTCTGCCATCCCGCCTTCTAATAAACATAAAAGGTCTTTTAAAACTTCTCATAAAGTTGATGAAATTTCAAATGACAGACAACATACTGAATTATCCTCCTCTGACGAGGATCTATCGGATTCAGAAGATCCTTCCTCAGATATTGACACTGACAAATCTACTTATTTAAAATGGAGTATATTAATTCTTTGTTAAAAGAAGTGTTGATTACATTGGATATTGAGGACTTGAATCCTATCTAAGGAAAGCCTATTTATATTCTGGTCATCTGCTCAGGCCTGCAATTTCTTTGGCTGATGTTGCAGCTGCATCAACTTTTTGGTTGGAAAGTTTAGCGCAACAGGAAATGTATACTGATTTGTCTAGCATTGTTCGCTTGCTTCAACATGCTAATCATTTTATTTGTGATGCCATTTTTGATATCATCAAAATTGATGTTAGAAGATTTTTTCTCTCACGCATCCCAGCAAATCCAGTAAAGGCTCAGGCTTTCCTGAAGTGTGTTTCAGACCTGGAGCTTTCAGGGGTAATCATACCAGTTTCGTTTCAGGAACAGGGTCTGGGGTTTTATTCAAATCTATTCATTGTCCCAAAGAATAAAAATTCATTCAGGCCAGTTCTGGATCTGAAAATTTTGAATCGTTATGTAAGAGTGCCAACTTTCAAAATGGTGACTATAAGGATTATTCTGCCTTTTGTTCAGCAAGGGCATTATATGTCCACAATAGACTTACAAGATGTATATCTTCATATTCCGATTCATCTAGATCATTATCAGTTTCTGAGATTCTCTTTTCTAGACAAGCATTACCAATTTGTCGCTCTTCCATTTGGCCTAGCAACAGCTCCAAGAATCTTTTCAAAAGATCTCGGTGCCCTACTCTCTGTAATCAGAGAATGGGGTATTGGGGTGTTTTCTTATTTGGACGATATCTTGGTACTAGCTCAGTCTTTACATTCTGCAGAATCTCACACGAATCAACTAGTGTTGTTTCTTCAAAGACATGGTTGGAGGATCATTTTACCAAAAAGTTCTTTGATTCCTCAGACAAGGGTCACCTTTTTAGGTTTCCAGATAGATTCAGTGTCCGTGACTCTGTCTCTAACAGACGAGAAGATTAAAATTGGTTTCAGCTTGTCGGAACCTTCAGTCTCAATTATTCCCTTCAGTAGCTATGTACATGGAAGTTTTAGGTGTCTTGACTGCAGCATCGTACGCGATCCCCTTTGCTCGTTTTCACATGAGACTTCTCCAGCTTTGTATGCTGAACCAGTGGTGCAGGGATTATACAAATATATCACAATTAATATCCTTAAATCCCAATGTTCGACTATCTCTGACTTGGTGATTAGATCACCATCGTATAGTTCTAGGGGCCTCATTTGTTCGTCCAACCTGGACTGTAATCACTACAGAAGCAAGTCTTTCAGGTTGGGGAGCTGTCTGGGGATCTCTGCCAGCACAAGGAATTTGGAAATCTCAAGAGGCGAGATTACCAATCAATATTTTGGAACTCTGTGCGATTTTCAGGGCTCTTCAGGTGTGGCCTCTGTTGAAGAGAGAACCATTCATTTGTTTTCAGACTGACAATATAACAACTGTGGCATATGTCAATCATCAGGATGGGACTCACAGTCCCCAAGTTATGAAAGAAGTGTCTTGGATACTTGCTTGGGCAGAATCCAGGTCTTGTCTAATTTCTGCGGTTCATATCCCAGGTATAGACAATTGGGAAGCGGATTATCTCAGCCGTCAGACTTTACATCCGGGGGAGTTGTCCCTTTATCCGGATGTGTTTTCTCAGATTGTTCATATGTGGGGTCTTCCAGAAATAGATTTGATGGCTTCTCATCTAAACAAGAAACTTCCCAGGTACCTGTCCAGGTCCAGGGATCCTCAGGCGGAAGCAGTGGATGCGTTGACACTTCCTTGGTGTTACCAACCTGCTTATATTTTCCCGCCTCTAGTTCTTCTTCCAAGAGTGATCTCCAAAATCATCATGGAACAATCGTTTGTGTTGCTGGCAGCTCCAGCATGGCCTCACAGGTTTTGGTATGCAGATCTTGTTTGAATGTCCAGTTGCCAACCTTGGCCACTTCCATGAAGGCTAGACCTTCTTTCTCAAGGTCCGTTTTTCCATCAGGATCTCAAATAATTAAATTTAAAGGTATGGAAATTGAACGCCTAGTGCTTAGTCATAGTGGTTTCTCTGACCTAGTGATTAATACTATGTTACAGGCTCGTAAATCTGTTTCTAGGAAGATTTATTATCGAGTTTGGAAGACTTATATTTCATGGTGTTCTTCTCATAAATTCTGTGGGCATTCTTTTAGAATTCCTAGAATTTTACAGTTTCTTCAGGATGGTTTGGATAAGGGTTTTTATGCAAGTTCCTTGAAGGGACAATTCTCTGCTCTTTCTGTTTTATTTCACAAAAAGATTTCTAAGCTTCCTGATATTCACTGTTTTGTACAGGCTTTGGTCCGTATCAAGCCTGTCATTAAATCAATCTCTCCTCCTTGGAGTCTTAATTTGGTTTTGAAGGTTTTACAGGCTCCTCTGTTTGAGCCTATGCATTCTTTGGACATTAAACTACTTTCTTAGAAAATGTTTTTCCTTTTGGCCATCTCTTCTGCAAGAAGAGTTTCTGAATTATCTGCTCTTTCTTGTGAATCTCCTTTTCTTATTTTTCATCAGGATAAGGCGGTTTTGCAGACTTCTTTTAAATTCTTACCTAAGGTTGTGAATTCTAACAACATTAATATATAAATTATTGTCCCTTCTTTGTGTGCTAATCCTAAGAATTCTTTGGAGAGATCCTTACATTCTTTGGATGTGATAAGAGCTTTGAAATATTATGTTGAAGCTACTAAAGATTTCAGGAAGTGTTATGTTTTCTGGTTCTAGGAAAGGTCAGAAGGCTTCTGCAGTTTCCTTGGCATCTCGGTTAAAGCTTTTGATTCATCATGCTTATTTGGACTCGGGTCAAGCCCCACCTCAGAGAGTTACAGCTCATTCTACTAGATCCGTCTCTATTCCGTGGGCTTTTAAGAATGAAGCTTCAGTTGATCAGATTTGCAAAGCAGCAACTTGGTCTTATTTGCATACATTTACTAAATTCTACCGTTTTTATGTATTTGCTTCTTCGGAAGCAGTTTTTGGTAGAACAGTTCTTCAGGCAACTGTTTCAGTTTGACTCCTCTGCTTATGTTTAACTTTTTTCTTTTCAACTATTAGAAAAAACTTATATTTTTGGTTTTGGATTTAATTTTTTTCAGTGGAAAATGGCTGTTTTTATTTTATCCCTCCCTCTCTAGTGACTCTTGTGTGGAGTTCCACATCTTGGGTATTGATATCCCATACGTCACTAGCTCATGGACTCTTGCCAATTACATGAAAGAAAACATAATTTATGTAAGAACTTACCTGATAAATTAATTTCTTTCATATTGGCAAGAGTCCATGAGGCCCACCCTTTTTATAGTGGTTATGATTTTTTTTGTATAAAGCACAATTATTTCCTAATTCCTTTTTTGATGCTTTTTACTCCTTTCTTTATCACCCCACTACTTGGCTATTCGTTAAACTGAATTGTGGGTGTGGTGAGGGGTGTATTATAGGCATTTTGAGGTTTGGGAAACTTTGCCCCTCCTGGTAGGATTGTATATCCCATACGTCGCTAGCTCATGGACTCTTGCCAATATGAAATACATTAATTTATCAGGTAAGTTCTTACATAAATTGTTTTTTTCTTTCATGATTTAGAAAGAGCATGCAATTTTAAACAACTTTCCAATTTACATCTATTATCTAATTTGCTTCATTTTCTTAATATCCTCTGCTGAAAAGCATATCTAAATAGGCTCAGTAGCTGCACATAGATACCTTGTGTGAATGGCTCACCCATGTGCATTGCTATTTCTTCAATACAGGATATTTAAAATAGAATGTTGGAATGTTGTTTAAAATTGTATTCTCTATCTGAATAATGAAAGACAAATTTTGGGTTTAGTGTCCCTTTAATGGCAAAAGTTTCTAATGCATTTATATATATATATGTATATATATATATATATATATATATATATATATATATATATATATATATATATATATATATATATATGTGTGTATGTATGTATGTATATATATATATATATATAATGTGTGTGTTTATATGTGTATATATGTCTGTAAATACAAGCAGTGATCTAGTGCACATCTGCGCTGTGTACCTGTTCAACAACCTGAACACTTTTTTTGTACTGACCATCAGGTTTTTAATATCGGAATAAACTTTTGGATTTTATATATGCTTCCGATTGCTTAGTGCGCTTTCTTTCTTGGATGCCTGTCTGTAAATACATATATACACATATAAAATAAATACATATATATATACATACATACATACATACATCTTTAGACATGTATATGTATGTGTCTTAATGTTAAAGCCATTTGGTGGCTTTTTTTTTCCCAACACCCAAGATCTCATATCGTTGAGCCCTTATAACTTTAATTGTGGAATATTGTGTTTAAAATAATTTTTAATTGACACTGTTATAAGTGTAACTGTACTTTCGAAAAAGAAGAAGGCGCCATCATAGTGCACAATCAGTGATTCAGAAACACATCAGCGCAGATTAAGCTATACTTACAAAATTTCAAGCATTTGAGAAGTGCTACAAAGGCCTGGACTTAAAAGTCATCCAGACAACTTCCCCTCGTGTATTCCAAACAGCGTGTGTCCTTGGTAGGCTGCAAATACCGGGCTCCGTCCTCCATTGTAAAAATGCGACTGCAATCCAATATATTAAACCACAATAAACTTCCACAGTGGAAATGGATGAAGATAAATGGATAAAAAGTCTGTATTAAAAAGACTTTATTAGTTATAACACAACGTTTCTCGGTCTTTCCTGACCGTACAGGTGTACATAACTTAATACAATTCCCACGACTTTTAAACTCTACTCGGCGTCCTCTACATCAAACTGCGCATGCAGTTTTGTACAACTTTTTATTTTCGCCAAACAGTTAGCCACACCTCCTGAAATAGCAGTAATGACTCTAGCATAAATCACAATTGTGCTAGCGTGATCGCATTTACTTTCAACTTGTAATATCAGCGCAATTTTAATAGAGCGCAAACAATTGCGAAAAACCTTGCGCAATAGTTTGCGCTCCTCTTGTAATCTAGCCCATAGTGTTGCAGGGTCGCTAGCACTAAAATTACACAATCTAACGTCATTTTCCCACTATAATGGCTTTTAAGTCAGGGCTTGAAAAACCCAGGAGCTCCTCATTTTGAAAAAGATTTTTCAACCTCTGCTTTAAGTTAACGCTTGTTGAGTAAACCTTTTAATTCTGATTTTTTTTTTCTTCTTCAACTTTTTAGATGTGGTTCAAATGAGTGGAGTACAATCAATGTCAACTTTTAGTAGAAAGACTTCACCACCTAAGGTAATAAAAGTACAAAGGATGAAGGTTTCTGGAGACGTTTAAGGTTAAACGAGCATGATTCAGATAGAGCAGCAAGTCTAAACAACGTTCTTATTTACTTCTATTATTTATTGAATCGCAGGGACATAAGCTCAGGAGCATGCATGTGTCTGCAGTACTATATGGCAGAAGTTTTGTGAGAATGTTATCCAAGAGCACTAGAGGGCAGCACTATTTCCTGCCTTCGTAGTATACCAGACACTTATATAGGTATCTTCAACAAAGAATACCATGGGAACAATACAATGTGATTATAGAAGTAAATTGAAAACTTTCTAAAAATAATATGTTCTGTCTGAATCACAAAATAAAATGTTGGGGTTTCATATCCCTTTAATGCTATCATGCATATATAGCTGTTAAAGGGATATGGGAAATGTATTTCTGTATTTGAATAGAACATACAATTTTAAACAACTTTCCAATTTACTTCTATCAAATTTGCTTTATTTTTTCTGAAGTAGCAGCATTACACTACTAGCATTTTAGCTGAACACATCTAGTTAGCCAATCACAAGAGACTAATGTGTGCAGGCACCAATCAGCAGCTCGCTCCCACTAGTGTGTGATATGTGCGTATTCTTTTTTCAATAAGGGATACCAAGAGAACAAAGCACACTTGAAAATAGAAGTGAATTTAAAAGTGTCTTAAAATTACACGCTCTATCTGAATCCTGCAATTTTAATTTTGACTTTCCTATACCTTTAAAGACATTACATGGAGACCTACACACACTATAATATATATATATATATATATTTTTGCTTTTACCACACCTAGTAGTGTGCATTTTTCATGACTGTGTACATTTCAATAAACTATCATCTTAATGCTATATGAAAAGACCTTTGGTATGAATTGGAACACTGATTGTGAGCCAGACCACCTCGTCCCACACAAATACCTGACCTCACAAATGCTCTTTTGGTTCAATGGGCACAAAGTCCCACGGACACATTCAAACATCTTGTGAAAATCCTTCCCAGATGTGTGATATAGCCTTAAAGAATGGGCTAATTCCATATTGATCCCATGGTTTTGTAATGTGTCCTTCAAGTTCATATAGTTAAGAGAGAGAAAAACACACAAACCAAAAACGTTTTGAAAGTGAGGCTTTACATTTTTCATGTTTTGTGCTTTCCCTGCATAATTTGGCTCTCTGTGTGTTTGTATAAAGAACAGCACACTTTTTTGCTTTTTACTGTCTACAAACAGCTACTTTAATTTTCTTTACCCTAAAGGTTTACGTGCGAAAACACATACAAGATGTTACAGATGTTATCAGGAAAAACACGGCAAAAGGCTGCAATCTGGAACGTAAGTCATTCTCATTCCACTATTCTAGCTTTTCTAATTATCATTTATTTGCAAAGCACTGCCCGATTCTGTAGCTTTATATACATTAGTAGGGATGCATAATATACTGGTTCATGGTTCAAAAACAAACTCATTTTAGGTGTTGCATTATGTATTACATATGCCCCTTTATACAGATCTGATGGCAGATTGTAACTAAATTCTAATAATGTTCATGGCGTTTGTGTTTTTTAGATAAAGACATTCACATTTCACAATATACAACTGGTCAGAAAGAGGCGTTTTCAGCTGCCTTGAATAAAAAGTAAGTGATTTCCTTACAGCTGAATATTGTGATTATATTCTAGTAACCTTTATAACATAGTACAGGAATTGTATTTGTTTAGAGGTGGTGATATTCTATAAATATATATTCGGCATGCATTATTAAAGGGACAGTAAACACCAGAATTTTTGTTGTTTAAAAACATAGATAATCCCTTTATTACCCATTCCCCAATTTTGCATAACCAACACAGTAATAATATACTTTTTACCTCTGTGATTACCTTGTATCTAAGCCTCTGCAGACTGCCCCCTTATTTCAGTTCTTTTGACAGACTTGCATTTTTAGCCAATCAGTGCTGACTCCTAGGAGCTTCACGTGCCTGAGCTCAATGTTATCTATATGGAACACATGAACTAACGCCCTCTAGTGGTGAAAAACTGTCAAAATGCTTTCAGATTAGAGGCAGTCTTATAGGTCTAAGAAATTAGCACATGAACCTCCTAGGTTTAGCTTTCAACTAAGAATACCAAGAGAACAAAGCAAAATTGGTAATAAAAGTAAATTGGAAAGTTGTTTAAAATTACATGCCCTATTTAAATCATGAAAGATTTTTTTTTTTTTTGAGTTTACTGTCCCTTTAAGGATT
Source organism: Bombina bombina (assembly GCF_027579735.1). Lineage (NCBI taxonomy): Eukaryota > Metazoa > Chordata > Amphibia > Anura > Bombinatoridae > Bombina > Bombina bombina. Next base: position 41,566,623 of record NC_069499.1, on the reverse strand, counting down.
AAAATGTGCAGTGGGAAACATTCGGACCATATAGTAATTAAAACATGGTCCTCTTAGCCCCAGTGCAGTGTTAACAATTAATTTGCTATATATGGCTTGATTTATTGACAGCTCCTGCCAGTGTGTGATTGGCTGTGTTGGGAGGGGGTGGGGTTACACGCGAGCGCACAGGAGGGCTCGTGTGCCATGGCAAATGCAGGCAGCGGATTGCTGCCCACCAGAGGAGAAGCCGGGGGCACAGGGACGAATATGTATGCCCCTGTCCACCCATGGATGATATATCGAGCTCATAATGTCTTTAACACTTTTGTCTTTGGACATGAAAGCCAAAATTAAGCTTTCATGGTTTAGAAAGAGAATACACATTTTAAGATACTTTAAAATGTACTTTATTCTCTTGTTTTCCTTTGTTAAAAAGCATATCTAGGTAGGCTCCGGCTCAGTAGTGCACTGCTGGAAGCTAGCTGGTGATTGGCTGTACACATATTAATCTTTTCATTGACTCACTAGATGTGTTCAGCTAGGTCCCAGTAGTGCATTGCAGCATTAGGGCTGCCTTTATTTGTTTAACACATGCAAGAGGTTCTGTACAAGTGTAAGTGCAATAATAAAACGTAACTCATTACAGTATTTTCCCCCATCTTTTATGTCCCTTAATTCCGGTTTGTTCCTTCTGCATGCACCCTAGTGCCAACCTCAGAACATAAGGACAAACTAATTGGTGCGTCTGCTTTGTGTACACGATTCTCCGTCACTGCAAGTAGTTTAGGACATCTGGATTTTGACTTTTTTTTTTTTTAACTTGTAATTTTTATTGGATTTTTATAAATAAAGGGTAAGAGATACAACAATTGTACGAGGCATTCGTACATCAAGTGTAAATACATCAGAACAAAAAGAGTAAGCAATACATTAATGACGTTAATACCAAATTAAAAGGGGATAGCGGAATTCCAATGGGACACAAAGTAACGTCAGGGGGGGGGATGGGGTAAGGGAGGGAAGGGGGGGGGGGATAAGAGAGAGGGGTATGCTAGGAGGCCATTAGGGGGAGGGAGAGGGTCATGGAAAGAGCTAGTTCAGATTTACAGAAATATGGCCAGGGGTTCTGTCAGAATGATTGGAGGTGTACTGTAGCCTAGGTGTCAAAGCTAGGGAGCCAGAGAGTGTCAAACCTGCTTTTCCAATGAACCCAGGTTAGTTCAAAGAAATCAGACCTACCAGAGGCATAATAAATGCTCTTCTCCATAGAGTATATGTAGGCCATAGTAGATACAATATCTGACCAGGCCGGGGGAAGGGATCGTTTCCAAGATCTCGCTATGTTAAGTTTAACTGCTGACAGGAGATAGACACTAAGGGAGCCATGATGTTTGGGAAGTTTACATGTGCCTAGGTGGAAAAGGGCCGTCTCTGGTGTTCTAGGTAGGTTGATACCTAAGCTGGCGAGTGTGGAAAAGCATTTATGCCAGATGGGCTTGAGTCTGGGGCAACTCCACCAAATGTGGATCATATCACCTATATGTGAGCAGTCTCTCCAGCAGGTGGGGGAGGCTCCAGGAATTTTTTTTGCGAGTCGGGCTGGGACATAGTACCAATGCGTGAGTACTTTTATGTAGGTTTCTAGGATGGTAATGCAATGGAGGGTTTTCTTTGTCAATAGGAGCGTGCGTTGCCACTCCTCGGGGGGTTTCGTGAAGTCTAGCCTCCGTTCCCATTTTAAAATATGTTGAGCTTTATCAGCTGGGGCAGCACCTTCCATGAGGGTATAGTGTAAGGATAGTGGTTTGCCCAGCCTGAGCCCCTGTTGCCATCTAGATTCCCAAATGGTGAGTTGCCGAGGGAAAAAGGGTTTGAAACCCCATCTGGACAGGAGGCTAATGACCCTTGAGTGTTCAAACTTCATATACGGTGGGGTGGACAGTGAGACATTAAGTTGGTTAAAGGAGGTGAAGGTTACTTGAGGAGAGGTAGACCAAAGGTCCGACACTCTAGTGACACCCAGCCTAGCCCAAGCAATCGGGTGTGAGTCAGGTAGGCCTGACGAGGCCGGCCATGGAAGTAATTGGAGACGGGTGGGGAGCTACCTTAGGGTTATGTCGTAGGCGGTCCCTGGCGGACAGACATTCCAGAATAATCGGGTTTGTGGCGCCTAGGTTCCTTCTACAGTGGGGTGGCATCCATATTAGGTCCCTCAGGGCAAGATTGTGTGGTAGGGAGGCTTGTTCAATTGTTCTCCATTTGCAATCTGACCCCTTAACTTCCCATTGGGAGATGTGGGTGAGCATGGCGGCATCCGCATACCTAAAAATAGAGGGGGAAGCCACACCACCGGATTTTGACTTTTTAAATTATTTGCTATATATTAATATAAAAAACAAACAAACACTTGATTCTAGTGTTTTGCACAGTCCACAATGCTTCTACTAACTCCTAAATTTAAAGTTACTTTGTCTCCCCCTGTAGGAGGTGAAAACAGAATTGTATACTATCTATCTATCTATCTATCTATCTATCTATCTATCCTGCACTTAGAATAATTACAACTTGGTTAATTTGTGTTGGATCATTGAATATTCTTCATTGTAAAGATTGAGGCCCGTCAGGGTTTATATCTCATGACGTTATTAGTAGAAAATGAATTTAAACAGATTTATGAAAGTCATCTAAAGGGACATACAACCCCAAAAAATTACTTTGATTTAGAAAGAGCATGCAATTAAAAAAAAAAAAAAGTTTCTAATTTACTTCTATTATCTAATTTGCTTTGTTCCATTAGTATTCTATGAGAGAAGGGGCTGTCAATCACAGAGGGCAAGTGAGCTCTCAGTGATTTCTCCTCGCCACCTCCTCGCCTAATGACTGTTGCTTCTTACATTTCGGGAAGCAGGCTAGCATATGCGAACCTGCCCCGCAAGTGCTCAGGAGCAGCTTTTGCTGCTTAGTACATGGATTCCATTATGATAAAATTAGTGTTCTCCACTAAATTGAAATGTATTCACTACATTTTAACTTGGTTTTGCCACTAGTCTACTAACTACACTAACTACTTTTCTGTCAGTTAAATAAGTGTGTGGTGAATCTTGAGCAAAATTCACCTGCATACTGCTGGGCGATATAATTCAGTGAGATCAGCTTGTTTAAAATGCTTACAGCATTTCATAAGAATTGTGAGAGAGCTTCAGACCTGCCCAGGGAATTCCCCTGTCCCTCCAACTTTCTGAAGTTGTGTTTTAGTTTACACTGGAGAAAATACTAAGTGCAATGTAAGTTGTAAAAGATGCACAGAAATATACAAAATATGACCCTAATTGAACCCATAAACTTTCAAAACCTAATCAGAATCTGTAAAAATCACTGCTGGATCTAAATCTAAATAAATAAAATATAAAATCGAAAAGTGCAAAGCGTAAATATAATAATATGGAAAGGGCCCAATCTGTTGTGTAAAGTAACAACTCTCCCATCATGCAGTGCTATATTGCACTGGGCATGTCCTTCACATACAGATATGCAGGGAATGCCTTGGACAAGTAAAGCAAAATTTCCCTGTCTAGAATCATGAGAGATCTCTCAGTGCTGGAGGGTTCCACCGTTTTCTTTTAGCATCCAGTGAGTTAAAACCCTGTGAATTCTGTCCTACAATTTCTCTCCTAGCAGGAAAATCTTTTATCATTAGGCCCCAAGAGAAAGAGAAGTAAATTTATCAAACATATTTTTTTTTTTTTTTAAATTGTACATCCTGAATCACAAAAGTTACATTTAACCTTTAAAATGACAACATTGTGAATGCTTTTTACAAGTTGGTGTATTGATATCTCTGTTGCTTGCTGGGTGCAGTGTATTCACGCAGTAAGCTCTATACCCTCACATTTGGAGGCCATGAACAGCACAGTACGGCTCTTGTGCCACGGCCGGTTTGGTGACTTGTTTAACAAAGGAAAAAAAACTCTACCACATAAGTTAAACTCTCAGAACTCATAAGTTCTTCCGTTTTGATTCTTAAATTACTCCCAATTATACAATATATTGCTGTAATAAGCCGTGGGTTATTCGTAATAGAAATAATTTTAAAAGGATTTTAACTTTTACTTATTTTTTCTAACTTCACTTGTGCAGGGTACATTACTTCCTATCACAGCCCACAAAGGGGCTGTGGGCTCTACAGTAAGGCAGATAAGGAGCTTTCTCTTTGAACTGGTTGCTAGGGGATACATGCACTAGCTCCTGTCAGTTTCTTACCAATGCTCAGTAGAGGATTTTTGCTGCAAAAATCATGTTACAGTAGAAGTTTTATAATGGTAACTTCCTTATCTCACAAGTTCTAATTTTGCAGGAAAATAAGTAAGCTGTTTGTTGCTAACACAATCTGTTTTTTTATGTTTACTTTGATTTATCTTTTTTTTTTTTTTATGAATTAAAGGAGCACTGTTTCATATCCCTTTTAACCCCTTAAAACTGGGAATTTCAGTGAAAAACTTGCCCAAAGGACAAGAGAATTTTTAGCATTTTTTTTGCTATCACTCCATTTCAACAGAAATAGAACCTTGTTGTTTTTTTATTTACCTATGCAATCATATTAAAAAATTGTGAATTTTTTCACTTACTTTGGATTTCTCACTGAAACGTATTTACAGAACGTGTGTGTAGTCATAAGACAGTTGGTTGTAAAAACTTCTCTGGGATCCCCTTTGTTCAGGAATAGCAGACATGCATGATTTTGCCATTGCTTTTTGGTAATTAGAAGGCCGCTAATTGCAGCTGCACACCACTCTTCTGAAATTCCTGGCTGTGAAGGGGTTAATCAGGTAACTTGTAAGGTTACGTTTAGCTTTAGTGTAGAGATTACCCTCCTACCTCCCTGATCTCTTGCAAACAGCTCTCTAACCCTGTGAATTCTGTCCTACAATTTCTCTCCTAGCAGGAAAATCTTTTATCATTAGGCCCCAAGAGAAAGAGAAGTAAACGTATTTACAGAACGTGTGTGTAGTCATAAGACAGTTGGTTGGTTGTAAAAACTTCTCTGGGATCCCCTTTGTTCAGGAATAGCAGACATGCATGATTTTGCCATTGCTTTTTGGTAATTAGAAGGCCGCTAATTGCAGCTGCACACCACTCTTCTGAAATTCCTGGCTGTGAAGGGGTTAATCAGGTAACTTGTAAGGTTACGTTTAGCTTTAGTGTAGAGATTACCCTCCTACCTCCCTGATCTCTTGCAAACAGCTCTCTAACCCTCCCCCTCTTGATGTTTCCATCCCTCTTGTGTACTGACAGCTGTCTGCCAGTACCCAGTTTATACATAATTTTTAAATTAATTTATAAATAAATAAATAAATATTTCTGTAGTGTAGCGCCCCCCCTCACCCTCCCCACCTGTAGTGTAGGGCCCCCTCTTCCTCTTTTAATCCCCTTGTCGTAGTGTAGTGGCACTGTTTGCATCTGTGATCTGACTTCATATGGTAACAAGAGCACGATTAGCACTACCTTACCATATGAAGACAGATGCCTTCTGGCTCTAGCTGTGGTCTTATTTGTGAGAATTTACAGCTGGGACCACAGCATGAGGCAGAAGGTTGGACGTAGGTACTACATCAACAGGGTACGCTAGGCAAAGTACCCTGTACCTACTTCCAGGTGGCTTAAGGGGTTTATTATGGTTTCAATGCTTCTCCTTTGTTTGTATATAATACCTGTACCATTTGTAGTATAAAAATGGAGGTAAAATATAATTTTAAGCACTGCATAGTGCAAGAACTCACAGTGTATATGTATATTCATTTTGTGATTGGCTGATCACATAATGGAGGTGGGGGAGGAAATGGAATTAACTTTGAAATTTGTTATTAATAGGCCTTTAAAAGACTAGCCCTACCCTTTCAAAGGAATTAGAGCATGCTCCTCTGCCTCTGCTTTACTAGCTAATGTTTATGCTAGTGTTGATATGCAGTTTGCCAACCATAAACATTAGCTAGTGAAGTAGAGGTGCAGGAGCAGTCTGCTTTCCTTCAGTGGGTCAGGGGGCAAAGCATCTGATTGGTGGAACTGCCTGCTAACTCATAACTTAAAAAAATACTGTAAGGAGTGGCTGGACATGCAGGTAATGAAGTCTTTTTAACTTCTCAAATATTTGTTAAAGCCCTTGTGGGAATAAACCCGATCTATTCACTGCTGTGATTACTACTACAAAATGATACGTTTACTGTCCTGTTACGGCTTACACCGGAAAATAATTTGCGTATTAAAGGACCACTCAATGCAATAGAATTGCAAAATTAATAAGTACATAATAAAAAGACAATGATTTAACACTTACTCTGAATTTCAAATAAGCAGTAGATTTTTTTCTGACATGTTTATTTTTTTCTCCCGTTTTCTGGCCCCCCCTGTATCATGTGACAGACATCAGCCAATCACAGACTAGTATACGTATATACTGAGAGCTTGTGCACATGCTCAGTAGGATCTTGTTCCCAAGAAAGTGTAAATATAAAAAGACTGTGCAAAATTTGTAAGTAAATTAGAAAGTGTCTAAAAACTGTAAGTTTATTTTGACTTGTGTCCCTTTAAGTGTGGAGCAGCAATGGAACACCTATAAAAATTTGAAAGAGAGAGGTTTGCAAAGAGTTTTGTTTAATAATGAGCATTTGATCCACACAAATGATTTATGTATACTGGTATTTAGCTTTATGCGCTGTCATGGTAGAATATGAGGGAAAAGAGGTTTATGTTTTCCAATAAATCTTTCTCTTCACTTTGAGTGTTGACACAGGATGAAACCATTACCACAGCACATTCTTTGTCTCTTGCTTCCTATACAATTAGCTTTATGTGAAAATGATAATGAAACGGTAACAGTAAGAGTTACTGAAGACAGTGGAAAGTTTCTAAGTGGGTAGCGCGCGTCATTTACCGCTTTGTACGGGTTTTCTCATCATACTTTGTTTATAAAGTAGTTTGTTTAATAAGGACAAATAGTGTGTTAATATGATTGTAATTACAGAGTACATAGTGCCCCAGTGACTAAAGAGGTGAAGGTTAAGCTTCTTGAGGATTCGGCCACCGGTAGAAAAGAGACCTCTGCACCGGATATAAAGCAAACCCAGAGTGTGGTTGATTCTGCTACAACTATCGCTGCTGCTACGGCTGCTGCTATCGCTGCTGCGGCACCTATTCTTCAGGTATCGTTTCCTATTGGTTGAATCATTACTGAAGGGTTTTTTATGATGTACTACTGACTAGTATGACTCACATTTGTTCAGTTGGTTTCGGGTTTAATGATAAAGCCGATTATTCTTATGAATACAGGATTGGAATGGCAACTCGGGCTGTTATTTTAAACACTTAAATTAGATTACTTGCTTAGTCGTTTAGATATTTTAAGTTATGAAAGTGAACAATTTAAAAACAAAAATCTATTATAGTTGTCTACAGCTGAACCAGTGAAAACTAAACAAGGAGCTATTGTAGTATTAAAGAAGCATTTTAGTGTAAAAATAAAATACTCAATTTTGTTAGAGAATTTTATTTGTGTTTTAACTCAGTCGAAAGAGCATACCCATGCTCAGTGCATTGCTTCTTCAGATAAGGATCAGGAGTGCCATTTGTGCATAGGTTCAATCCCAGCTGCATCCTAAAGTGGAAAAGCCCAGAAACGTGGCTTTGACTGTATGTTTAACCCATTGCTGGGGTAACGCACGTAGTTAAGGGAATTTATTTTAAAAATGAAATAATCTAATATGAATTGTGTGGGTAACTCAATCATAATGCATTGAGTGCAAGATTCTATAAATGGCTTAACTTACCAGGTAAGAAAGGGATCAGCAATGAAGGGGTTAAACCTATGAATTTACCTTGCTTCTTGTGCATTTACCAAATACTTTTTTTCTAGCTGGATAAAAAATCATATACATTTTGTGTTATGATAGTTGAGTGCAACAATATGATTAATTTAGGAAATATCTCATCCAAATCATATTCTGCTATCTATAATAATGGGTAGAATGATCTCTTTCATAGAGCATAGTACACATGGATGACACGGGGGGAGTCTGAATCCTGAACCGTTTCAAATATGACAGAAGAACACATTACCTTTCATCATTATTAAAGTGCCATAAAACAATTTGATTTATGTGCTTATTATAAAAGGGTGAACTGAGGTAAAGCAGTGTGTGAAAAGAAAGTGTAAAAAAAAAAAAAGCTTAAAAAATCTGCAAAATTACTTACACTTTAGTGTTGCCAAGTGTAGCCTGCTCCACCTCCCTTATCAGTGTCTTACTCCAAACCCTGAGGTATCATATAACAGTGTGCACGTAAAGATAGTTACTTATGCAAGTAAGGGGGGTTGAGGAGAAACAGCAGGTACTGCTATTGTTTGTTGCCAAGAGTCTTGCTCATTTCCATGGGGATAATGTCACATGCTTTGTGAAAGCTTTAGCATTATACTGTGCACTGCATTAGTCAGATGTCATGTGACCCTGCCCCCTACGTTGCATGTGCACGAGTACATTCTGCAGAGGCTATTGCCTGGATAGCACCTTCCATATATGAAATGCCCAGGAGGGGAGCTTGCTGCTAACAAAACTATGCCTGAATTAAAAGATTTTGCAGGTAAGATTTGGCTGCATTATATATTCAGAAACGTATGTTAGTTCATACTGTTTGATGTCCCTTTAAACCCACTTTTTTTTCACGATTCAGATAGAACATGCAGTTTTAAATAACTTTCTAATTTATTTTTATTACCTAATTTGTTTTGTTCTCTTTTGTATCCTTTGTTAAAAATTATATTTAGGTAGGCTCAAAAGCTGCTGATTGATGGTTCCACATATATGCATCTTGCCATTGGCTTTCAGCGAGCTCCCAGTAGTGCAAGGCTGCTCCTTCCACAAAAGATACCAAGAGAATGAAGTAAATTAGATAAGAGAAGTCAATTTTAAAGGGATGGTGTAGTAAAAATTAAACTTTCACGATTCAGATAGAGCAGCAATTTTAAGCAACTTTCTAAATTACTCCTATTATCAATTTGTCTTTGTTCTCTTGGTATCTTTATTTAAATGTAAGCTTAGAAGCCGGCCCATTTTTGGTTCAGCACCGGAGTAGTGCTTGCTGATTGGTGTCTAAATGTATCCATCCAATCAGCAAATGCTACCCAGGTGCTGAACCAGAAATGGGCTGGCTACTAAGCTTACTTTTCAGCTTTTTAAAGTAAAGATACCAAGAGAATGAAGAAAAATTGATAATAGGAGTAAATTAGAAAGTTGCTTAAAATTGCTGCTTTATCTGAATCATGAAAGTCTATTTTTGATTAGACTATCCCTTTAAAGTTGTTTTAAATAATTTTCCATCTTACTTTTATTGTAATTTAATTAATTTACTAATGCCGTTTTAGCACCTCTTAGCTCCGCCCCTCTAAGTTTAATACTAAAACTTATCTCATGTGAATTGCGGTCCCACCTGCTCTACACATCAGAGCTTCCGGTTATGGATCGATTTTACCGCATGCGCACTGATCTAAATGACGATTAGAAATGCTTGTGATTGTCTAGCAACACACTTACTTGATTGGATGATGAAGCAAAAGCATGAATTTGTGACCGCAGGGGGCTGGAGGGTGACCGCTTCATATAATTTTAGAAATCTAATCAAAAGATTGCAAGTAATTTTTAATTAACATGCTAAGACGAAATTTGGATTGGTGTGTGAGATTATTAGAGCAAATCAATAATAATTATATAATTATTTTAAGAAGTAGTTTACCATCACTTTAACTCAAAATTGTGATGTTTCAAACCCCCCCAAGAGAGGCTGGAGTGCCTTTCATGGAATGGAGAACCCTGACATTCCTAGATGCTGTGCACTGATTGGTTGATATGTGCAGTAGCTTGTTAATACCTGTCTCTAATTGGCCACAACTAAAGAAGTAAGATAAACAACTACCCAGAAGCCTTTAGTGGGTGTGTCCTGGGTCTGCAAAACAATGCATATTTTTATTGAACACAACAGTTTTTATGATTTTAAATAATTTTGTTTGTGTGTAAATATTTTGTAATGCTATGAATAATGCCTGATATATAAATAACGCATTGACTTTAATGTCATCACATAGATGTGTGCTATAGAAATCATGGATACTCTTTCTTTTTCTAGACGCAGAGCAGTATGGAAGCCCAGAGGATTTCCATTACCCAACTGCTTGACAAACTGCATGAGGCCGATAAACAGCTGCAACGTCTCACAGAGCAGCAAAGCAGGATTCCGAGTCAGCCTCCTGAGCGATCATATCACCAGGACCGAGTGAGCGAGCTGGAGAAACAGCTGGCGCAGCTGACGGAGCAGAGACTGCAACATCTGGAAAAGCTCCAACAGCAACAACTGGAGATGCAGGTAAATATAGATGCAGTGTAGTACTGTGAGTTATACACAGAGCAGAATAAACTTATGGAAGCTTCTATATAAATATGTAGCAATACAATATACAGATGGTGTAGACAAAGTAAATAAGTGTGATACCCATGTCCCTCAAATCAGACATAGAAAAAGTGCTTACAGGGACAGTGTACACCAATGGTCATATGACTGCATGCAATAGACACTACTATGAAGGAGAATATGCACAGATACTGATCTAAAATTTCAGTATAAAACCTTTTAAAAACTTACTTAGAAGCTCACAGTTTATCACTGTTGATAAGGTTAGGCTGGGACACCCAGTGAAAGGGACTGAGAACGCAGGAAGAGCAAACACTCCCCTCCTCCCCTTTATATGAAAAGACCTTTTACACAAACAGGAGCAGAAGGAATCTGTATACTTCAGTATACATCTGATACTGTGGGGCTTGGTTAGAAGTCTGAAAATCAGCACATTATTAAAAAAAAAAAAAAAAAAATATATATATATATATACAAAACTATACATTGTTACAAAAATACCCCCAGATGGGCTATGTAAATGGATAATCTACAAAACATTTATGCAAAGAAACATCTAGTTTACAATGTCCCTTTAAAGGAACAATGCACACATCCAAGCAGCTGCTAAAATATTATTGTATTCAAATATGCTGCAGGGAAACCCTTTTAAATAGCCTGGGCTCTCTCTCTAAGACACTGGGAGAATGATTTCTGTTGCTGCCTCTTTACAAGAAAGGCAGCTATTTATATCAAAATAAAGAGCTATTGGGAAACAATTGATTACAGTCCAGCAAGTAAAATAGATCACTGGGAACACTTTAATGACCAAAAGGGGTGTTAGTTTGTGTGTTTAACCCCTTTGCAGTAGTGAGCATTTGCTAAATGATAATAAAATGCTTTAACAAATTAGAGCATTTTATTATTATTATAGTTCTATGCCCGTTTAACTGTGACGCATACCCACAATATGTATGAGATACAAGAGAACCTGCTGGGATGGAAATGTGCAGGAACATAGTGATTTATCATTTAGTTTAATATTGCTAATAGATTAGAATCTCTGTATAAATATCAGGATCACTGCTGACATAGTGTGAGCCGCAGTCCTTGTAAGGTCTCTGCACACTTTATTACCCCTTCTTTGTTTCGTACATTCTATAATTCCGTTGTTGGACAAGGTCATGATGTGTAGCACACTGTACTGTATGCAGATACCACCGTACAATGTGTCTTTAACCCCTTAGCTGTCAGAGTACTGCAGTGCATTGAGTAGCTCTCTTTGGCAGCCGAGGAGTTAAGCTGATGAATGACCCTAATTGCTAACTTCACTTCTCTATCTATCTTTTGCTGAAAACTGGGCACAGGGTTTCCATTCCTCATCCTTGTGTTTGGCATTTGATCTAGCTTCATAGTTTCCATTGCAGAGTAATATTCCCTGCATTAGATTATTTCCGCATTGTTTTTAAACATGTCACAAGCGCTAGCTAGCTTTGTTTAAACTTCAGAAGCGAGTCTTTCCAATGATTTCATGTGTTTTCTAATTCCTTGTCACATGAAGTTAAAGAACTGAATCTCCTGCAAGGGAAACCGTTGCTTCTAAATAACGTTGCTTCTATAGAACAATTAAACTGGGGAAGTGATCATTTGATTCCAACCCACATGCAAACGCCTACAATATCGGGCAGTACGTACACTTAGCCCAGCTGTAGCACGTTTCATATTTAAAGAAGCGATGAAACTCAAAATTAGTGAAAAAAACTTGCTTTACTTATTTTGCCTACTTTTCCTGTAATTTGAATAGAATGCAGAAACATGACCCTCGTACACACTGCACAGTGAATGCTTGATATGTGTATACACTTATCCATATTTGTCTCTTATTAGCATCAGCAAAGGAGATAATATAAACATACCCAGGAGACTTTTCAAGGGGTGTCTTCCTGGGCTTTACAGCCACGCAAATTGTACTAACAAAATGCCTATGTAAAATGACTTAAAGGGACACTAAACCCAAATATTTTCTTTCACGATTCAGATAGAGCAGCAATTTTAATCAACTTTCTAATTTACTCCTATTATCAAATTTTCTTCGTTCTCTTGCTATCTTTATTTAAAAAGCAGAAATGTAAAGCTTACAACCCAGCCCATTTTAGGTTCAGCACCCTGGATAGAGCTTGCTTATTGGTGGCTACATTTAAGCCACCAATAAACAAGCATAACCCAGGTTCTCAACCAAAAATGGGCCGGCTCCAAAGCTTTACATTCCTGCTTTGGGTTTACTATCCCTTTAAATGTCCATTTAAAGGGGTAATAAACACCTTGGGATTTTAATATAAAACAACTTTACAAAATACTTTCATTATTTATTTTGTCCCCTTTTCATGTAATTTTAGCTCTAAAAATCGTGCATTTTCTAATTCGGAAACTGGAAATGCACATGCTGACTTCTTAAGGCTAACCCTGCTTCATATATATCCACAATTGGCTTTATCAAATGACACCTGCAAAAAATGCACTTTAAAGTAACATAATGCCCGTAGCTAGCCTTTTTCTCAGCACACTTAAGCCTGGATTGACTCCTCCAAATAATAATAAATAATAATACTACCCATAAGTAGTGGGTGGAGTTTGACTACTGAAAAACAATTTCAGCAAGCAAGACATTAACTTCTTCCTTCTGGGACTTATTTGTCTAAATAAGTAAAAATGTAAATTACGAGATTGCATGAACGATGGGATCGGGTGAGGGGGGGAGTGCCTATGATGCTAGGCATGCCCTCCAGCCCATGATCCCATTTAGGACGCGGCTATGGATTCAGGACAGCCAAACGTCTCGGGCATATCATGTCTTCATAGCGGCGCTAAAGCCCAGCTCAGGAAGGACGGCATGGAACGTCCTAATGGCAGGAAGGGGTTAATTTGCTTTAAAATATTTAGACTTGTCTGATGTTTTTCTAAAGAGAGACAACACGATGTTTTGTCATTACAAGGTGTTTACTGTCCATTTTTAAATTGCTTTTGCTCACTTTATTATTTTTTAAAAGGGACCTGGAGTAGCAACAATACTCTGTTCTGTTCGGCCAGTCAGTAGAAACACTGCTGCATTGTTCAGATGCTGGATTGGCTGAATAGAATAAAGCTGTGGAGATAAAATAGTAGGGGCAGGATAAGGTAACTGTTTTTTTTTATTTATTTACCTATTTTTTCCCTTCAATTTTGCATTGGACATTAAACTTAATTAAAGGGACAGTGCCTGAAATCTATTATTGTTTAAAAAGATAGATAATCCCTATGACATGGAAAATCCACGACGTCATCCCAATTACTAGTGGGATATTCAACTCCTGGCCAGCAGGAGGAGGCAAAGAGCACCCCAGTAAAGCTGTTAAGTGTAACTTCCCTTACCCATAATCCCCAGTCATTCTCTTTGCCTTTGTCAATGGAGGATGTGCAAAGTTGGTGTCTGAAGATATTTAATCCTTTTATGGGTACTTTTCCCTGCAAGCAAGGATTGGGGTCTAGCTCTGTTCACGTCAATCTCTTTAGTAAGAGTAGTGGTGTCTTTTAGCAGTCAGAAGGCAGCGAGGTTGTATTTGCTTTACTTCTAACATCTTTGCTACCCTTTTGCAGAAAGCCAGAGTTGGTGACTACAGGTCCATGACAGGGAGAAAAGTACCTGCCACACCTCAGTAGCTGTGATCTGCCCTGCAGCTGGTTCCACAGTTCAGTGCTTTTGCATTCTAGGTACTGAAGGACAGCACTTAACACCTCAAGTGGACATATTTTGGGACTTTGTTATCCTTGTAAGTCTAGGATACATTTGGGACAACTTTTATGACTATAGAGAAGCTAGTGACTTCTTAACTCAGTCAGTTTGCAGGCACATAAAGATACCAAGAGAACGAAGAAAAATTGACAATAGGAGTAAATTAGAAAGTTGCTTAAAATTGCCTGCTCTATCCAAATCATTAAAGGAAAAATTTGGGTTTAATATCCCTTTAAGTGCTGGTTCCTGCATAACCATTTTGATTCTCCATAGGAGTAAGCACAATGCTATCTATATGACACACATTAACTAGCACTGTCTGGCTGCTGTGCAAGATTTAAAAAGCTAATAAAAAGCACAGAGATAAGGGGCAGCCTGCAGGGGCTTAGAAACAAGGAAACTTGGAGTTTATAAAGTATGTTGATATTGGTTATGCAAAGCTGGGGAATGGGTAGTAAAGGCCTTATCTACATTTTTAAACAATAAAAAAATCAAGTAGACTGTCCCATTAACATCATTTAATACTGTCATTTTGTTATTTTTCAAATCGTAAACAGTTCAGGGAAACACCTCTTAAAAGATCTGGTTAATTCATGTTCCTGGTCTTCTGTTTTATGGGAACAGATGTAAATGAGTTTGTGTTCTGAGGTTACCAATTACTATGTAGAATGTTGCAGAGGGGATATAAATAATGCCCAGGTGCTGAGCCTGCCTAGCTATGGTTTTCAACAAAGGATACCTAAATAATGAAGCAAATTAGATAAAAGAAGTAAATTGGAATGTTGTTTAAAAATGTATGTTCTATCCGAATCATGAAAGAAAACATTTGGGTTTCCTGTCCCTTTAAAGGGACAGTAAACGCACTGTAATTACAAGACATTTCTGTTGTGTTGCTATAAAATATCAGCCAAGTCTTAACTTTTTGAAACAAATTAACATCTTTTTTGCTGCAATAGTTTATCAATAACTAAACTCCACCCACCATTTGCCTTATTTGAAGGAGCCAATCAGGGCTTTAGTCTGCAGACTATGAGCAGGCGAATGTTTTGCAACATTTTAACACGTTTGTTTGTTCGTTTCGAATTTCTAATGTTTGTAAAACATTCTAACATGAATATAATAGTATTTCTAAAGCTCTCTTTAAATGTAATATTTGAATTATGCAATATTTTGAAATAGAACAATTTGAATCAAATAGCATCAATATATTTGTATCTATTATGTATATGTTTGTTAAATTGAATGTTACATTCAAAATTTTGAATGTGGATATTCAGTCTAATTAATTATGAACATTCGAAAATGAAAGTAACATTCAGATAAAGAGTTTTAATTTATTTTCCTTCTAATCGACTTTCAATTGTCCAAAACAAATGTCCACACGACTATTCTCTCTATCATACTAATTGTACTTTCACCATAGGATATCTGCTGGGAGGTATCCTATAGGGGGTGCAGCAAACGATATTATATAGCAAAACAAAAAAACAATGTAAACTAATTTCATAAAGGGAAACCGTGCAGTGTCAAAAATACTGCCTAAAGCAAATGATCAAATACTAAGATAGTGTTAGGCTGTGCGAAAAGGTCGCGTGGACTTAGAATCAATGTGAGTGCACAAAAAAATAAAAAAATTAAATACAAAACAATTGTGAGAGGAATAAATCTGAAAACCACTCTGTGTGGTATATGATTATATGTCTGCCAGTCACTCATATGCTGGTACGTCCAGTGCAATTTGCAGAGAAGATGGTGGGAATCAAACACAAATCCTAATCCGATTGTGTCGTGCATGAACGAGGCAGCTCCACTTTGAAACCGGATGTGGAAGGTAACCTGTAGTTAAATCAAGAGAGAAGAAGAAAGGGGCGCCTCATAGTGTATCTCAAAAGACGGTGTGTATAAAATAAGTGGAAATACACTCACAAAATTGATGGCATCGTACTGTGACCGATGCAAAACGGCAGACCGTCACTTTGCGGCTCACTGGCAGCAGGCTATTGCTGAACTGGGGAAACAAACAGCTTTCTGCTTGTTCCAGAAGATCCGCTCGTCTGGCTGGACCACTCTCTCTCCACCTCTGACAACAGACTTTGATGTGCTGGGGAAACGAACGGCTTTGAGCTTGTCCCACACAATTCACTGGTCTGGCTGGAACGCCCTCTGCAAAACAAGCAGTGGTGATAAAAAGTGAATTGTTCAAAAACCCAAGGATTCTGGCAATGCAGAAAACGAACAACTTCCGGATGAAATAAAAGCAATCCTTTTTTAAAGTTTTTATTGAGGTTATGCAAAGTATACAGCGGTCAGTAATTGTCATGTAACAATAATGGCAATCCTTACTAGTTTTACAGTTTATCAGTACATGTGGAAAAAAAACAAGAAATTAGCTGTGAATACTAAAGATAAACAGTTCTAACCTCAATTTTATATTATAAACTATGATGAATGCCTCCAAAGGTACAAGAGGTCACTTTTGGACCTAACTTCTTGTATATAATGAATAGGAGGAACTTAAACACTCTTTTGGACCTAGGTAGGTAAAATTTAAAGCTTAACAACCAATATATTTACACCTTTATAATTTAAAAATGAAAAACCAGTCTGGACCTGATCAAATCCCAGCAATGCTATTGAAGTTCAGTGCGCCGGCAATTGCTAAACCTGTCACAACCCTAATTAACGAATCCTTGGTGTCTGGATGCATACCCAAACTTTGGAAGACTGCAAGAGTAGTGCCTATCCATAAAAGTGGTGAGTTAACCTTGGTTACTAACTATCGCCCAATATCTTTGCTCCCAGTATTGTCAAAAATCTTTGAAAAATGCGTCCATATGCAACTATGTGAGTATTACCAACAATATAACTATCTGACCCCTGTTCAATCAGGTTTTCGCCCAAATCACTCCACTACAACTGACCTCCTAAAAGTTTGCAACAACATCCAAACTGGCATGGAACAAGGAGACCTAACTGGAGCTATTTTCCTTGATTTTGCAAAGGCCTTTGACACAGTAGACCACAACATACTACTGCTCAAATTAAAAAACTCGGGTATTGGTGATCGTCCGCTAACCTGGTTTCGATCATATGTATCGGATCGATCACAGTATGTCTCCATTTCTGACAGCGACTCCCTCCCTCTCCCAGTAACGTGGTGTTCCACAAGGTTCCATTCTCGGCCCCCTACTATTCACATTATTTAAAAATGATCTGCCAAATGTCTGCAAATCCTCAACTGTACACATGTACGCAGACGACACGGTAATCTATGCAAACAAATCTTATCTGCCGCAGCTTGAAGCAGTGCTCCAAGACCAGTTCACAGAGGTAGAAAAGTGGATCTCAAAAAACAAACTCCTCCTAAACACTGACAAAATTGTCACAATGATCTTTGGAACAGGACCTAAATTACACAAACTACAAAATTCCCATCTAAGCATCAAAACAAAATCAAATTGCACACTGACCGCAGTCTACTCTTTCAAATACTTGGGTATGTTGTTAGACCCCAATCTATCTTTTGGTCTCCACATAGAAAAACTTGCATCTAAACTCTATCCAAAACTAGGTGCCCTGTACAGAAACAAATCCTGCCTCAGCCCTACAGTAAAGGAAAAGATTATACAGCAAATGCTGATGCCTATCATGGATTATGGAGATGTAGTATATGCAACTGCACCACAAACTCACCTAAGTAAACTTAATACATTGTATAACTCGTTCTGCCGCTTTGTGCTACAATGTAACTACAGGACCCACCATTGTGACATGCTAAAAGAACTAAACTGGCTGTCGCTGGAATCCAGAAGTACCCTCCATCTTTCCAGCCTTGTGTTTAAGAGCCTTTCTAGGAAGCTCCCACCCTACCTGAGCAGAATGCTCTCTCCAGCTGTTCCTACCTCCCATAATCTCTGATCCAGTACCAGCACATTATTTAGCTTGCCTCAATACAAAAAGAAAGCAGCTCGATCCTCCTTTTCCTACAGAGCACCACAATTATGGAACGACCTCCCACACACTTTAAACCTTCCCCAAGAGATCCCTCTTTGCATATCTTAAAACAGAATGCACCTGTCATGGTTGATTATATATTTCCTACCTGTTCTATGTTACATTTTGCATATTTTATATATTAATATTGTTTTTGTATTTTATTGTACCCTATTGTATCAATGCAATGTTTTGTGGACCCAGGACATACTTGAAAACGAGAGAAATCTCAATGTATCCTTCCTGGTAAAATATTTTATAAATAAATAATATTATAAACAAAAATACATATGGTGACATCCAGTTAGTACACAGATGAATGTTAATGTGTAAATAAATAAAGGGAATTATCTTTATTGGCCTTAGCAAGCTAACTTTTAGAAGTGAGTGCTAACTATTGGTGGCTTCCCCACCCAGTAATCTGGGGTAGAGCAGTATAAGACATCTTACTGCTATACTTCTTACAAAACTGAACATGGAGGAAATCTATATGGCTATACAAAATCTGATGATTGACTTTGAGCGCACAATATACGACAAACGTGACCACCTTCTGTACCGCATGTAGTGCACCCACGTGGGGCAGGATGTATTAGCTGCAGTGAAACCAGTGAGAAGTCTGAGTGTTGAGCTACGCGGTCAGCCTGGAGTGACCCCTGTGTGCACAGCCAGGTTCAATAAATGGCCAGAATTATCTAAAGTCTCTATAGATCAACCTAAGCTGTTGGTATTGAGCAAATCTTCTCTGAACAGAGATGGAGCGGTATTGCTGACCTATGTATCTGAGGATGTGTGCCATGTCCAATGCTTGCAGCACGCTATGTAGACCTTACTTCGACAGGAGATATTGTGGCTGGATATGCAGGTTTGGCATTATAATCTACTTGAAGACCTTGAACACTATTTCTGTATCAGTATCTTTGCCAGCATGGATGTCCGTTCTGGTATCGGGTAGAACTGAGTGTCTTGTCTGGTATCAAATTTGGGTCTGCATTGTTCAGTTTATTCCTGACCTATCTATGTATTAATGGCGACCTCTGGGCCTGACAAACTGTTTCAAGGGACATATAACTTTATTTGCAATATGTGACGCAGGTTTTCCATTGTTAGGATGTATATGGCTGTTAAGCAACCTCACTTAAAACTCTGTGTGACATATATCCTGCCTGATAGTTGCTTATTATGATGGGATGACTGCAAATTGCTTTCTCTTATCCTGACACAGTTTTTTTTTTCTTTTCTTTTTTTCCTTCTACATGTATAGTGTAATTGCTGAAACAGTTTTTTGTCCCATATCTGTACATATCATTGCCTCAGCTAAAATGAATGGTACGGTGCTATAATCCCCTCATCTGTCAACCATACATAAGGTTTTCTACAACATTCGTATACATGCAAGAACTACCAGCATTATTTCTCAATTCTTTCCAAAGATAGCTTTTTGATGTAGTCTTTAATATCCTTTTAAGCTATTGGATAATATTATAGATGGATATGTTGTGGGGATGGCTAATTATCATTTGTAATAATAAAGTATCGGTATAGACATCTGCATATATGAGGTGGTCAGTTCTATAATGGCTATAGAGTTAGTTATGTTTTATTCTATGAATCACACAAGACCTCCTATTTAACTACGGCTTTATTGGTGTTTGTACACAAACAATCTTATGTAGTGTAATAGAGTTATGCTGCTAGAAGATTATGATTTATTGAAGAAGATTAGCCTATAAATATGGGGTTAAATATTACACAGGGGGCTATAGAGTTAATACCTCCACACATTTTCAGAGACAGAGTAAGTGCAGGTCACGTGTTGGACACAACGGACGGTGACGGTCACACTCACAGTGGCAACTTGGCAGTGCACTTGACTTCTGGCAGCAAGCACCACCCCCTCTCTCCTAGCTCAGTGCTGGCAGCTGCAGGCTAGAGAAGCGTGGTGCATGGCATGGCCGCATGGGCAGCAGCAACCCTTCCAGTTCCATCCTCTTCCCCCCCACTTCATCCTACTCCTAACTCCTCCTCTCTCGGACTCAGAGATAGTTAGATGTGGAGAGCAGAGAAGCCAGCAGAGAAAGGCAGCATGGAGGCGGAGCAGAGGAAGCTCAGCAGGACTCCCAAGTGTGCCAGGTGCAGGAACCATGGGGTAGTGTTGTCTTGCCTGAAGGGACACAAGCGCTTTTGCCGCTGGAGAAACTGTCAGTGTGCCGACTGTCCGCTGGTGGTGTGGTGGAAAGGCACAGAGTCATGGCAGCCCAGGTGGCACTCCGGAGACAGCAGGTTACTGAGATGAGTGCAACTTAGGCTAATGTAGGTGGGTGACACAACTGGGGGCAAAGCTGTCTTGTCAACATATAAATCCTTAGCAAACTACATACGGATACGTATAACTGAGGCTGGGTGCACTGCTGTGTAGTCAATTGTGATTTGCAACTAAAGGGCTTGATTAAATATTTTTAATACAAAATACTTATTTCCAAGACTTCCTTGTTGTTTGCTTATGAACAGTTTTAAGTATGTCTTCCTTTATTACTACATTTCATTGCAATGATTGGTCTATATAAAAAAAAAACAATTTCTCTTCTTTTTTTAATGAGCATAGTTGACTGGGCTGTAGGGGGAGTGGCTGGGCTGTAGGGGGAGTGGCTTGGCCGGTCTATACAAATTTCCAGGGCCAGTCTGATTTCCCAGTCTGGCCCTGTAATTATTGCTAAACTCATAATGAGAGATTAAGGATATGCAATCTTGGCCGCAGGTGGCATATCTACAGTATGCAATAATATAGAAAAAAGTTATTGTGGTCAAGTTAATCACTTCCAGGCTATAAAAATTGTGCATCAGAGTACCTCCTGTTTCTCACCCTCCTAACCATCTAGATTGTAAGTTCCCTCAGGAACAGGGCTCTCAATTGCGCGTTTGTTAAACTTTGTCTGGTGTCTTTTATATTGTATTGTACTGTACTTTTATCTTTGTACCCATGAACAGAATCTGTTGGCGCTTTATAAATAAAGAATAATAATATCTAGTATCTCAGATGTACTGCTCTATATGATTAGGACTCAAATGATGTCACGGCCATTGTGAGGTACCGATTTTGGCTTTCAACTCTATGTACTAATTCTGGGTGCAGAATTAATAGTGGCTTAACAGTTATATAGACAGTACTTTCGGTTAATGACATACTTGTGTTGTTGGTAGTACAACTCTTATAATAGAACACTGCAGAGGAGTAACTAGAAACCACATGGCCCAGAAGCAAGAATCTAAGAAAAAAAAAAAGTGAATTTGATACATATCATTTTTTTTTTTTAACATTTAACACAGAAAAAAATGTGAATCAGATTACATGTCTGCAAAAGAAGGTACCCTGTGCCCACAGTCTGTGAGATGGTCTGACCCCCTATTACTGTATATAGTGACACTGTTTAACCCACCAGTACTGTATATAGTGAGTTAGTGACACAGTCTGTAATCTGCCGGTGAGATGGCTGGCCTGACTCTACCCACCCCAGTACTTTATAAAGTGACCACAGTAGTCTGTGACATGTATATAGTGGTACTGTATAGACTGGCACTGTTTACCCCCCGCCCCCCCCCATGCTGTAGTAACAAGGTCTGTAATTTGCTGGTTCCACAAACATACACACACGCACACACATACATGCATAAATACACACGCAGTCACATACATACATACATACACACCAATGGGTAAAACAAAAACACTAACCCCTGTAGTCAGAGACACTAGTGAATCATCATGTTACACTCACATGATATCAGTGCAGGCAGTGGCAGGTCAACGTTTTTTATTTTGAAGCTGGGCCCCCACCCTTGGGGGCCCAGTCGCAATTGCGACCTCTGCACCCCCTGTAGTTTCGTCCCTGGAACACTGTGGCTCTATCTCTTTCAAGAATAGAGTTAAGACTCAGCTTACGTGGAGATATCCTAGCAATTGTAAGCATTGAACATTAATTACATAGTTATATTGTACCCATGAATTCATGACTTGTATTAACTGAATTCTTATCCTATCTGATATGTTAGGGAGCTTGCTGACTATATGGGGCATATTTATCAAGGTCTGGCGGACCTGATCCGACACTGCTGATCAGGTCCGTCAGACCTCGCTGAATACGGCGAGCAATACGCTCGCCGTATTCAGCATTGCACCAGCAGCTCACAAGAGCTGCTGGTGCAATGCCGCCCCCTGCAGACTCGCGGCCAATGGGCCGCCAGCAGGGGGGTGTCAATCAACCCGATCGTACTCGATTGGGTTGTATTGTGGCGATGTGTGTCCGCCTGCTCAGAGCAGGCGGCAGGGTTATGGAGCAGCGGTCTTTGTGACCTCTGCTTCATAACTGCTGATTCTGGCGCACAGATGCACATGCATACAGCTACACAGATGCACATGCATACAGCTACACAGATGCACATGCATACAGCTACAAACATGCATACAGCTACAAACACGCATACAACTATACACAGACACACACACAGACACACACACATACAGCTACACACAGACACACACACATACAGCTACACAGAAACGCACACAATGACAAACAGATATATAAACACATTATATATGATCAATTAGCTTTTGGTTAAGAACATTAATTTCTCATCCATGAATTGCCTCCTTAGAGCACTTCTGTCATATTGTATTTATTATCTGGCTTTATCTATAGTAAATACTTTCTGTTATAGCACTTTTTTCATTACTTTGTGATATCCATGCTCGCCCCTCGTTGTGTGTGTTTTTATTGGCAATGTGCGCAGTACAGCTGCTCAGGCGTATTACAAATCTTGCCTGCTGATACTAATCACGTTCTTGCTTAAACTAAGTGAGTTAGAATGGTATAAACAAAGTGAATGTGTTTAGATTTCTGTATAAATTTATTGTAACCATGTGTGTGTATTTGTATATGTCAGTCCCGTTTTATCAGCTCTGCAATCAAGGTTGGCACTTGCCAGCATGAATCCAAAGCTGCAGTTTGTATTCACGCTCCTGACCCAGCTCTGAAAAATCGTCCACTAAGCAACATCGCAGTAACCGCACCCTCCAACCACAGCGAGAAAGGTCTACGATTCTTTTTTTACTCCTATGATTATAGATTAATTACAGACTTGCAAATTATTATGGATGTAAAGCTTTGAATGTGTTGTTTTCTGATTGTTATAGATCTCCTTGTACGTGATCTAATTATATGGAAATAAATATATAGCTTTGGAATATATCCTCAGGAGGACACAAACTAGAAACTATTGTACTTAAAGAGACATACTTAAAGGGACATGAAACCCAATATTTTTTCTTTCATGAATCAGATAGAGAATACAATTTTTAAAAAGTTTAAAATTTACTTCCATTATCAAATTTGCTTTGTTCTAATGTTATTCTTTGTTGAAGATATCTAGATAGGAAATAGTGCTGCCATCTAGTGCTCTTGCTAATGTATAACATTGTTGCACAACTGCTGCACACTCCTGAGCTTTCATCTCTGCTTTTCAACAAAGGATAACAAGAAAACGAAAATTTTGTAAAAGAAGTAAGTCGTTTCAAATTTTCTGTTCTATCTGAATTATGAAAGACAATTTTTGGGTTTTACATCCATTTAATATTTTATTTGTTGCATCTAAATTAAACTTATTTTAAGGTTTTCTTTTTCTTTAAAGGGACAGTAAACACCTTATAATTACAAGACATTTCTGTTGTGTCAGCCAAGACTTAAAGGGATATGAAACCCAACAGTTTTCTTTTGTGATTCAGACCGAAAATACAATTTAAAAAAGTTTCCATTTGACTTCAATGATCAAATTTGCTCTGTCCCCATAATGTTCTGTGTTGAGATACTTAGGTAGGTGTCTGCAGCGCTACATGACAGTAAATAGTGCTGCCCTCTAGTGCTCTTGCTGATGTATAACATTAGTACTACATGACAGGAAATAGTGCTGCCATCTAGTGCTCTTGCTGATGTATAACATTAGTACTACATGACAGTAAATAGTGCTGCCATCTAGTGCTCTTGCTAATGTATAACATTAGTACTACATGACAGGAAATAGTGCTGCCATCTAGGGCTCTTGCTAATGTATAACATTAGTTCTACATGACAGGAAATAGTGCCGCCATCTAGTGCTCTTGCTAATGTATAACATTAGTACTACATGACCGGAAATAGTGCTGCCATCTAGTGCTATTGCTAATGTATAACATTAGTACTACATGACCGGAAATAGTGCTGCCATCTAGTGCTCTTGCTAATGTATAACATTAGTACTACATGACAGGAAATAGTGCTGCCATCTAGTGCTCTTGCAAATGGGTAACATTAGTACTACATGACCGGAAATAGTGCTGCCCTCTAGTGCTCTTGCTAATGTATAACATTAGTACTACATGACAGGAAATAGTGCTGCCCTCTAGTGCTCTTGCTAATGTATAACATTAGTACTACATGACAGGAAATAGTGCTGCCCTCTAGTGCTCTTGCTAATGTATAACATTAGTACTACATGACAGGAAATAGTGCTGCCATCTAGTGCTCTTGCTAATGTATAACATTAGTACTGCATGACAGGAAATAGTGCTGCCATCTAGTGCTCTTGCTCATGTATAACATTAGTACTACATGACAGGAAATAGTGCTGCCATCTAGTGCTCTTGCTAATGTATAACATTAGTACTACATGACAGGAAATAGTGCTGCCATCTAGTGCTCTTGCTCATGTATAACATTAGTACTACATGACAGGAAATAGCGCTGCCATCTAGTGCTCTTGCTAATGTATAACATTAGTACTACATGACAGGAAATAGCTCTGCCATCTAGGGCTCCTGCTAATGTATAACATTAGAACTACATGACAGGAAATAGTGCTGCCATCTAGTGCTCTTGCTGATGTATAACATTAGTACTACATGAGAGGAAATAGTGCTGCCCTCTAGTGCTCTTGCTAATGGATAACATTAATACTACATGGCAGGAAATAGTGCTGCCATCTAGTGCTCTTGCTAATGTATAACAT
Organism: Bombina bombina; assembly: GCF_027579735.1. Taxonomy (NCBI): domain Eukaryota; kingdom Metazoa; phylum Chordata; class Amphibia; order Anura; family Bombinatoridae; genus Bombina; species Bombina bombina. The sequence continues at coordinate 41,541,410 of NC_069499.1, read as the reverse complement.
TAGTACTACATGACAGGAAATAGTGCTGCCATCTAGTGCTCTTGCTGATGTATAACATTAGTACTACATGACAGGAAATAATGCTGCCATCTAGTGCTCTTGCTAATGTATAACATTACTGCATGACAGGAAATAGTGCTGCCATCTAGTGCTCCTGCTAATGTATAACATTAGTACTACATGACAGGAAATAGTGCTGCCATCTAGTGCTCTTGCTAATGGATAACATTAGTACTACATGACAGGAAATAATGCTGCCATCTAGTGCTCTTGCTGATGTATAACATTAGTACTACATGACAAGAAATAGTGCTGCCATCTAGTGCTCTTGCTAATGTATAACATTACTGCATGACAGGAAATAGTGCTGCCATCTAGTGCTCCTGCTAATGTATAACATTAGTACTACATGACAGGAAATAGTGCTGCCCTCTAGTGCTCTTGCTGATGTATAACATTAGTACTACATGACAGGAAATAGTGCTGCCATCTAGTGCTCTTGCTGATGTATAACATTAGTACTACATGACAGTAAATAGTGCTGCCATCTAGTGCTCTTGCTAATGTATAACATTAGTACTACATGACAGGAAATAGTGCTGCCATCTAGGGCTCTTGCTAATGTATAACATTAGTTCTACATGACAGGAAATAGTGCCGCCATCTAGTGCTCTTGCTAATGTATAACATTAGTACTACATGACAGGAAATAGTGCTGCCCTCTAGTGCTCTTGCTAATGTATAACATTAGTACTACATGACAGGAAATAGTGCTGCCATCTAGTGCTATTGCTAATGTATAACATTAGTGCTACATGACAGGAAATAGTGCTGCCATCTAGTGCTCTTGCTGATGTATAACATTAGTACTACATGACAGGAAATAGTGCTACCATCTAGTGCTCTTGCTTATGTATAACATTAGTACTACATGACAGAGAATAGTGCTGCCATCTAGTGCTCTTGCTAATGTATAACATTAGTACTACATGACAGGAAATAGTGCTGCCATCTAGTGCTCTTGCTAATGTATAACATTAGTACTACATGACAGGAAATAGTGCTGCCATCTAGTGCTCTTGCTAATGTATAACATTAGTACTACATGACAGAGAATAGTGCTGCCATCTAGTGCTCCTGCTAATGTATAACATTAGTACTACATGACAGGAAATAGTGCTGCCATCTAGTGCTCTTGCTAATGGATAACATTAGTACTACATGACAGGAAATAATGCTGCCATCTAGTGCTCTTGCTGATGTATAACATTAGTACTACATGACAAGAAATAGTGCTGCCATCTAGTGCTCTTGCTAATGTATAACATTACTGCATGACAGGAAATAGTGCTGCCATCTAGTGCTCCTGCTAATGTATAACATTAGTACTACATGACAGGAAATAGTGCTGCCCTCTAGTGCTCTTGCTGATGTATAACATTAGTACTACATGACAGGAAATAGTGCTGCCATCTAGTGCTCTTGCTGATGTATAACATTAGTACTACATGACAGTAAATAGTGCTGCCATCTAGTGCTCTTGCTAATGTATAACATTAGTACTACATGACAGGAAATAGTGCTGCCATCTAGGGCTCTTGCTAATGTATAACATTAGTTCTACATGACAGGAAATAGTGCCGCCATCTAGTGCTCTTGCTAATGTATAACATTAGTACTACATGACAGGAAATAGTGCTGCCCTCTAGTGCTCTTGCTAATGTATAACATTAGTACTACATGACAGGAAATAGTGCTGCCATCTAGTGCTATTGCTAATGTATAACATTAGTGCTACATGACAGGAAATAGTGCTGCCATCTAGTGCTCTTGCTGATGTATAACATTAGTACTACATGACAGAGAATAGTGCTGCCATCTAGTGCTCTTGCTAATGTATAACATTAGTACTACATGACAGGAAATAGTGCTGCCATCTAGTGCTCTTGCTAATGTATAACATTAGTACTACATGACAGGAAATAGTGCTGCCATCTAGTGCTCTTGCTAATGTATAACATTAGTACTACATGACAGAGAATAGTGCTGCCATCTAGTGCTCCTGCTAATGTATAACATTAGTACTACATGACAGGAAATAGTGCTGCCATCTAGTGCTCTTGCTAATGGATAACATTAGTACTACATGACAGGAAATAGTGCTGCCATCTAGTGCTCTTGCTAATGGATAACATTAGTACTACATGACAGGAAATAGTGCTGCCATCTAGTGCTCTTGCTAATGTATAACATTAGCACTACATGACAGGAAATAGTGCTGCCATCTAGTGCTCTTGCTGATGTATAACATTAGTACTATATGACAGGAAATAGTGCTGCCCTCTAGTGCTCTTGCTGATGTATAACATTAGTACTACATGACAGGAAATAGTGCTGCCATCTAGTGCTCTTGCTGATGTATAACATTAGTACTACATGACAGGAAATAGTGCTGCCATCTAGTGCTCTTGCTAATGGATAACATTAGTACTACATGAGAGGAAATAGTGCTACCATCTAGTGCTCTTGCTAATGTATAACATTAGTACTACATGACAGGAAATAGTGCTGCCATCTAGTGCTATTGCTAATGTATAACATTAGTGCTACATGACAGGAAATAGTGCTGCCATCTAGTGCTCTTGCTGATGTATAACATTAGTACTACATGACAGGAAATAGTGCTTCCATCTAGTGCTCCTGCTAATGTATAACATTAGTACTACATGACAGGAAATAGTTCTGCCATCTAGTGCTCTTGCTAATGTATAACATTAGTATTACATGACAGGAAATAGTGCTGCCATCTAGTGCTCTTGCTAATGTATAACATTAGTACTACATGGCAGGAAATAGTGCTGCATCTAGTGCTCTTGCTAATGTATAACATTAGTACTACATGACAGGAAATAGTGCTGCCATCTAGTGCTCCTGCTAATGTATAACATTAGTACTACATGACAGGAAATAGTGCTGCCATCTAGTGCTCTTGCTCATGTATAACATTAGTACTACATGACAGGAAATAGTGCTGCCCTCTAGTGCTCTTGCAAATGGATTACATTCTTGCAAATCTGAGGCCTTATACTGTAGTACTGCAGACACGTGCACACTCCTGAGCTTATGTCCCTACTTTTCAACAAAAGCTACCAAGAGAATGAAGACAATGTGATAATTGAAGTAAATTAGAAAGTTTTTTTAAAATGACGTGTTATATCTAATTTATAAAAGAAGAATTTTGGGTTTAATATTCCTTTAACATTTTAAAAAAAAAAACAAATGAACATCCTTTTTACCGTAATTATTTTTCAATAGCCAAACTCAACCCACCATTTGCCTTATTTAAAGGAGCCTATTTGTCTGAAGCGTTCGCCGAACTGAGCTCCTCAGACAGCCCACAGCAGAATGCTATTTTGCTGTGAGGTGACGTTTCCACCTGTTAGCCTAGCCAGCTGGCTCCATGCCGGATAGCTAGCACACTATTGGCTAAGTGGTGGAAACGTCACCTCACAGCAAAATAGCGTTCTGCAGTGGGCTGCCTCAGTGCGGCAAACTCTTCAGACAAAGGAACTTTCAGCATGAAGTTTTTTTATACTTCATGACTGAAAGTCCTTTATTTGTTCTACTGGTAAATTCTAGCGTTTCACAAACCTTAGGATTTACTATCACTTTTGCTGTTTCCTTTAATGTGGTGAATGAACTATTACACTTCTAAATGCCACTGGGAATATCTATCACTGAAAGCTGATTCTTTTCGTTCTTGTTGTGTAGTTGAAGTCAGTCACGTGGAAGATGCTGCACGTCGCCCTGGCAAATCTCCTCTAGAGACTCCAGCGCCACGCAGGTTTGCACCAGTACCCATATCTAAAGATGAGAGGGCTCTGCAAATTGTGTCTGAAAAAGAAAATCTGGAAGAGTTAAAAAATCCAGCACATTTAGGTAAGTGAAGTACTCAAATATATGAAAGAAATACAAATCTATTTTCTAGATTAGAGCATTTTATGACTATTGTTTGCCTATATCTTTGTAGTTAATCCTCACAAAGAGGTTAAACATAATATTTGTTAGCTCTATTGGTCTGTAGCTGAGCCAATCAGGGGCAGCATACTTGTGTAGCTACCAATAACTGGCCATGTTCACCTGAGGATCACCAGCTGAATTTAACCTCTCTGTAAAGGTCTTACAATTATTTTGTCAGTCTGAAATAAAGAGTAAGTTGTATATGAAAGGCAGATATAGCTCACATTTTTGTAGGTGGCCTGTTTTATTCAGTGAATTGATAAAATATACAGGTCAGATAAAGTGATTAGCAATTGTATTAAACTTAAAGGACCATTAAATACAGTATATTTTGTATAGTCAAATACATAATAAAGACAATGCAAAAGCACTTTGTCTGAATTTTAAAGGGACAGTCAACTTGATATTGTTTAAATAGATAGATAATCCCTTTATTACCCATTCTCCAGTTTTGCATAACCAACACGGTTATATTAATATACTTTTTACCTCTGTGATTACCTTGTACCTAAGCCTCTGCAGACTGCCTTTTATCTCAGTTATATTAATATACTTTTTACCTCTGTAATTACCTTGTACCTAAGCCTCTGCAGACTGCTCCTTATCTCAGTTATATGAATATACTTTTTACCTCTGATTACCTTGTACCTAAGCCTCTGCAGACTGCTCCTTATTTCAGTTATAATAATATACTTTTTACCTCTGTGATTACCTTGTACCTAAGCCACTGCAGACTGCCTTTTATCTCAGTTATATTAATATACTTTTTACCTCTGTAATTACCTTGTACCTAAGCCTATGCAGACTGCTCCTTATCTCAGTTATATGAATATACTTTTTACCTCTGTAATTACCTTGTACCTAAGCCTCTGCAGACTGCTCCTTATCTCAGTTATATGAATATACTTTCTCCAACATTGGTGTGTCCGGTCCACGGCGTCTTCCTTACTTGTGGGAATATCTCTTCCCCAACAGGAAATGGCAAAGAGTCCCAGCAAAGCTGGCCATATAGTCCCTCATAGGCTCCGCCCACCCCAGTCATTCTCTTTGCCGTTGCACAGGCAACATCTCCACGGAGATGGTTAAGAGTATGTGGTGTTTAGTTGTAGTTTTTTATTCCACTATCAAGAGTTTGTTATTTTAAAATAGTGCTGGTATGTACTATTTACTCTGAAACAGAAAGAGATGAAGAATTCTGTTTGTGAGAGGAAGATGATTTTAGCAGACAGTAACTAAAATCCTTTGCTGTTTCCACATAGGACTGTTGAGATGAAGTAACTTCAGTTGGGGGAAACAGTTAGCAGACTTTTCTGCTTAAGGTATGACTAGCCATATTTCTAACAAGACTGTGTAATGCTGGAAGGCTGTCATTTCCCCTCATGGGGACCGGTAAGCCATTTTCTTAGTCTCAAGCAGAATAAAGGGCTTAATATGGGCTATAAAACTGGTAGACACTTTTATGGGCAAAATCGATTGCTTTATTTGTGCATTTTATACATGTTTATGCTGGTTTTTCACATTTATAAACTTGGGGAACGTTTTTTAACGTCAGGCACTATGTTAGACACCTTTTCCAGTCAGGAAGGGCCTTCCCAGTTGTAGGCTGAGCCTCATTTTCGCGCCATTACTGCGCAGTTGTTTTTGAGAGCAAGACATGCAGATGCATGTGTGAGGACCTGAAAATAGTTGGAAAAGTTCCTAGAAGGCGTCATTTGGTATCGTATTCCCCTCTGGGCTTGGTAGAGTCGCAGCAAAGGCTGTAGCTGGGACTGTAGAGGGGTTAAAACTGTAACCGGCTCCGATTTCGTTATTTTAAGGGTTAAAGCTCTGAAAATTGGTGTGCAATACTTTTAATGCTTTAAGACACTGTAGTGAAATTTTGGTAAATTTTGAACAATTCCTTCATATTTTTTCACATATTCAGTAATAAAGTGTGCTCTGTTTAAAATTTAAAGAGACAGTAACGGTTTTGTTTTAAAAAGTTTTTTGTGTTTTACTGACAAGTTTAAGCCTGTTTAACATGTCTGTGCCTTCAGATAAGCTATGTTCTATATGTATGAAAGTCAATGTGTCTCCCCCTTCTAAATTATGTGATAATTGTGCCAAAGCGTCCAAAACAAGTAAGGACAGTTGCCCAAGATGATTCATCAGATGAAGGGAGTAGACATGGTTCTACATCATCTCTTTCTGTGTCTACACCAGTTTTGCCCACGCAGGAGGCCCCTAGTACTTCTAGCGCGCCAATGCTTATTACCATGCAACAATTGACGGCTGTAATGGATAACTCCATAGCAAATATTTTATCCAAAATGCCTGCATATCAGAGAAAGCGCGATTGCTCTGTTTTAAACACTGAAAAGCAGGAGGGCGCTGATGATAATTGTTCTGTCATACCCTCACACCAATCTGAAGGGGCCATGAGGGAGGTTTTGTCAGATGGGGAAATTTCAGATTCAGGAAAAATTTCCCAACAGGCTGAACCTGATGTTGTGACATTTAAATTTAAATTAGAACATCTCCGCGCACTGCTTAAGGAGGTGCTATCTACTCTGGATGATTGTGACAACCTGGTCATTCCAGAAAAATTATGCAAGATGGACAAGTTCCTAGAGGTTCCGGTGCACCCAGACGCTTTTCCTATACCCAAGCGGGTGGCGGACATAGTGAATAAGGAATGGGAGAAGTCCGGCATACCTTTTCGTTCCCCCTCCTATATTTAAGAAATTATTTTCTATGGTCGACCCCAACAAGGACTTATGGCAGACAGTCCCTAAGGTCGAGGGGGCAGTTTCTACTCTAAACAAGCGCACTACTATTCCTATCGAGGATAATTGTGCTTTCAAAGATCCTATGGATAAAAAATTGGAGGGTTTGCTTAAAAAGATTTTTATACAGCAAGGTTACCTTCTTCAACCCATTTCGTGCATTGTTCCTGTCACTACAGCAGCGTGGTTCTGGTTCGAGGAACTAGAAAAGTCGCTCAGTAGAGAGACTCCATATGAGGAGGTTATGGACAGAGTTCACGCACTTAAGTTGGCTAACTCTTTTATTTTAGATGCCGCTTTGCAAATAGCTAGATTAGCGGCGAAAAATTCAGGGTTTGCAATTGTGGCGCGCAGAGTGCTTTGGCTAAAGTCTTGGTCAGCGGATGTATCATCCAAGACAAAATTGCTTAATATCCCCTTCAAGGGTAAAACTCTCTTTGGGCCAGAATTGAAAGAGATTATCTCAGACATCAATGGGGGAAAGGGCCACGCCCTCCCACAAGATAGGCCTTTCACAGCCAAGAATAAGTCTAATTTTCGTTCCTTTCGTAATTTCAGGAACGGACCGGGCTCTAATTCTGCATCCTCTAAGCAAGAGGGTAATACCTCACAAACCAAACCAGCCTGGAAACCGATGCAAGGCTGGAACAAGGGTAAGCAGGCCAAGAAGCCTGCCGCTGCTAACAAAACAGCATGAAGGAGTAGCCCCCGATCCGGGACCGGATCTAGTGGGGGGCAGACTCTCTCTCTTTGCTCAGGCTTGGGCAAGAGATGTTCAGGATCCCTGGACGCTAGAAATAGTTTCTCAGGGTTATCTTCTGGAATTCAAGGAACTACCCCCAAGGGGAAGGTTCCACATGTCTCACTTATCCTCAAACCAAATAAAGAGACAGGCATTCTTACATTGTGTAGAAGACCTGTTAAAGATGGGAGTGATACACCCAGTTCCAACGGCGGAACAAGGAATGGGATTTTACTCAAATCTGTTTGTAGTTCCCAAAAAAGAGGGAACTTTCAGACCAATCCTGGATTTAAAGATCCTAAACAAATTTCTCAGAGTACCATCGTTCAAGATGGAAACCATTCGAACGATTCTACCCACAATTCAGGAAGGTCAATTTATGACTACCGTGGATCTAAAGGATGCATATCTACATATCCCTATCCACAAAGAACATCATCAGTTCCTAAGGTTCGCCTTTCTGGACAAACATTACCAGTTTGTGGCCCTCCCATTCGGGTTAGCCACTGCTCCAAGGATTTTCACAAAGGTACTCGGATCCCTTCTAGCGGTTCTAAGACCAAGGGGCATTGCAGTAGTACCGTACTTGGACGACATTCTAGTACAAGCGTCGTCTCTTTCAAAGGCAAAGGCTCACTCAGACATCGTTCTAGCCTTTCTCAGATCTCACGGATGGAAGGTGAACATAGAAAAAAGTTCCCTGTCTCCGTCGACAAGAGTTCCCTTCTTGGGAACAATAATAGATTCCTTAGAAATGAGGATTTTCTTGACAGAAGTCAGAAAGTCAAAACTTCCAAACGCTTGTCAAGTTCTTCATTCTATTCCTCGTCCTTCCGTAGCTCAGTGCATGGAAGTAGTAGGATTGATGGTTGCAGCAATGGACATAGTTCCTTTTGCGCGAATTCATCTAAGACCATTACAACTGTGCATGCTGAAACAGTGGAATGGGGACTATACAGACTTGTCTCCAGTGATTCAAGTAGATCAGAAGACCAGAGACTCACTCCGTTGGTGGCTAACCCAGGATCACCTATCCCAGGGAATGAGCTTCCGCAGTCCAGAGTGGGTCATCGTCACGACCGACGCCAGCCTAGTGGGCTGGGGCGCGGTCTGGGAATCCCTGAAAGCTCAGGGACTGTGGTCTCGGGAAGAGTCTCTTCTCCCGATAAACATTCTGGAACTAAGAGCGATATTCAATGCTCTCAGGGCTTGGCCTCAGCTAGCAAAGGCCAGATTCATAAGATTCCAATCAGACAACATGACGACTGTTGAGTATCTCAATCATCAGGGGGGAACAAGGAGTTCCCTGGCGATGAAAGAAGTGACCAAAATAATACAATTGGCGGAGAATCACTCCTGCCACCTATCTGCGATCAACATTCCAGGTGTGGAAAACTGGGAAGCGGATTATTTGAGTCGTCAGACATTCCATCTGGGGGAGTGGGAACTCCACCCGGAGATCTTTGCCCAGTTGACGCAACTATGGGGCATTCCAGATGTGGATCTGATGGCGTCTCGTCAGAACTTCAAGGTTCCTTGCTACGGGTCCAGATCCAGGGATCCCAAGGCGACTCTAGTGGATGCACTAGTAGCGCCTTGGACCTTCAACCTAGCTTATGTGTTTCCACTGTTTCCTCTCATTCCCAGGCTGGTAGCCAGGATCAAACAGGAGAGGGCCTCGGTGATCTTGATGGCTCCTGCGTGGCCACGCAGGACTTGGTATGCAGACCTGGTGAATATGTCATCGGTTCCACCATGGAAGCTACCTTTGAGACAGGACCTTCTTGTTCAGGGTCCATTCGAACATCCAAATCTGGTCTCCCTCCAGCTGACGGCTTGGAGATTGAACGCTTGATTCTATCAAAGCGTGGGTTTTCAGATTCCGTGATAGATACTCTGGTTCAAGCCAGAAAACCGGTAACTAGAAAGATTTACCATAAAATATGGAAAAGATATATCTGCTGGTGTGAATCCAAGGGATTCCCATGGAATAAGATAAAGATTCCTAGGATTCTTTCCTTTCTACAAGAAGGTTTGGATAAAGGATTATCTGCGAGTTCTCTAAAGGGACAGATTTCTGCTTTATCTGTCCTACTACACAAACGACTGGCAGTTGTGCCAGATGTTCAAGCATTTGTTCAGGCTTTGGTTAGGATCAAGCCTGTTTACAGACCTTTGACTTCTCCCTGGAGTTTAAATCTAGTTCTTTCAGTTCTTCAAGGGGTTCCGTTTGAACCTTTACATTCCATAGATATTAAGTTGTTATCTTGGAAAGTTTTGTTTTTGGTTGCTATTTCTTCTGCTAGAAGAGTTTCTGAGTTATCTGCTCTACAGTGTACTCCACCCTATCTGGTGTTCCATTCAGATAAGGTTGTTCTGCGTACTAAGCCTGGTTTTCTACCAAAGGTTGTTTCCAACAAAAATATTAATCAGGAGATAGTTGTACCTTCTTTGTGTCCGAATCCAGTTTCAAAGAAGGAACGTTTGCTACACAATTTAGATGTAGTCCGTGCTCTAAAATTCTACTTAGCAGCTACAAAAGAGTTCAGACAAACTTCTTCTCTGTTTGTCGTCTATTCTGGTAAAAGGAGAGGTCAAAAAGCAACTTCTACCTCTCTTTCCTTTTGGCTTAAAAGCATCATCCGATTGGCTTATGAGACTGCTGGACGGCAGCCTCCTGAAAGAATCACAGCTCACTCCACTAGGGCTGTAGCTTCCACATGGGCCTTCAAGAACAAGGCTTCTGTTGATCAGCTATGTAAGGCAGCGACTTGGTCTTCACTGCACACTTTTGCCAAATTTTACAAATTTGATACTTTTGCTTCTTCGGAGGCTATTTTTGGGAGAAAGGTTTTGCAAACCGTGGTGCCTTCCGTTTAGGTGACCTGATTTGCTCCCTCCCTTCATCCGTGTCCTAAAGCTTTGGTATTGGTTCCCACAAGTAAGGATGACGCCGTGGACCGGACACACCAATGTTGGAGAAAACAGAATTTATGCTTACCTGATAAATTACTTTCTCCAACGGTGTGTCCGGTCCACGGCCCGCCCTGGTTTTCTAATCAGGTCCGATGAATTATTTTCTCTAACTACAGTCACCACGACACCCTATGGTTTCTCCTATTTTTTCCTCCTGTCCGTCGGTCGAATGACTGGGGTGGGCGGAGCCTAGGAGGGACTATATGGCCAGCTTTGCTGGGACTCTTTGCCATTTCCTGTTGGGGAAGAGATATTCCCACAAGTAAGGAAGACGCCGTGGACCGGACACACCGTTGGAGAAAGTAATTTATCAGGTAAGCATAAATTCTGTTTTTTACCTCTGATTACCTTGTACCTAAGCCTCTGCAGACTTCTCCTTATTTCAGTTATAATAATATACTTTTTACCTCTGATTACCTTGTATCTAAGCCTCAGCAGACTGCCTTTTATCTCAGTTATATTAATATACTTTTTACCTCTGTGATTACCTTGTACCTAAGCCTCTGCAGACTGCTCCTTACCTCAGTTATATTAATATACTTATTACCTCTGTGATTACCTTGTATCTAAGCCTCTGCAGACTGCTCCTTATCTCAGTTATATGAATATACTTTTTACCTCTGATTACCTTGTACCTAAGCCTCTGCAGACTGCTCCTTATTTCAGTTATAATAATATACTTTTTACCTCTGATTACCTTGTATCTAAGCCTCTGCAGACTGCCTTTTATCTCAGTTATATTAATATACTTTTTACCTCTGTGATTACCTTGTACCTAAGCCTCTGCAGACTGCTCCTTACCTCAGTTATATTAATATACTTTTTACCTCTGTGATTACCTTGTACCTAAGCCTCTGCAGACTGCTCCTTACCTCAGTTATATTAATATACTTATTACCTCTGTGATTACCTTGTATCTAAGCCTCTGCAGACTGCTCCTTATCTCAGTTATATGAATATACTTTTTACCTCTGATTACCTTGTACCTAAGCCTCTGCAGACTGCCCCTTATCTCAGTTATATTAATATACTTTTTACCTCTGTGATTACCTTGTATCTAAGCCTCTGCAGACTGCTCCTTATCTCAGTTATATTAATATACTTTTTACCTCTGATTACCTTGTATCTAAGCCTCTGCAGACTGCCCCTTATCTCAGTTATATTAATATACTTTTTACCTCTGATTACCTTGTATCTAAGCCTCTGTAGACTGCTCCTTACCTCAGTTATATTAATATACCTATTACCTCTGTGATTACATTATACCTAAGCCTCTGCAGACTGCCACATTATCTCAGTGCTTTTTACAAACTTACATTCAAGTTTTAAGCTGGTATGTGATCTCGGCCTTTGCTGGGTGAATGTGTTGTGTGCTTACATATACACTAATTTTGTGAAACCTATGGCACTAGTAACAATACTGCTGGCACTCTGCCTCTTAATTACCACCATACGGTTTAGTTTCATTTATCTATGCTGTATATTGGCAAATAATGATTTAATATATATTATGGATCTAAAAGAAAAAATAATATAATAATAGTATTTCTTTAATGTCCCTTTTAATTTTAAAAAATGTGCAGATATTTTTCATGGGGTTTATTAATGGTTTCTAAAATGTTATCCAGTTGTGATTAAGTAGAAATTAATTTTTAAAGCTGTACTGTCTGTCAAAAACACCTTTTAGTAGGCAGAACAAACATTAAAATGATAATCCCTCAGTCTAACCTTTTAATAGTTCTCTCCTTAATGTGTTTTATTTTTGACTTCAGGAAAAGGGAAGTTTTTGGAACAAATCCTTGGGCACGAAGGATCATCATTCTATAGATCCAGCAGTTCAGAAGCCCCTCAAATGAATTCTCACAGACGTCCCCATAATGACAGGTAAGGAGACGGCACATTAGTTGCGTTTGTACGCTTCCGATAACCTAGGTGCTATTTATGCTAAAAGCTACTGATTCAATAGTATACTTGTTTTTCTTCTTAAATGGAAAGAGTCCACAGCTACATTCATTACTTTTGGGAAATAAGAACCTGGCCACCAGGAGGAGGCAAAGACGTCCCAGCCAAAGGCTTAAATACTCCTCCCACTCCCCTCATCCCCCAGTCATTATTTGCCTTTCATCCCAGGAGGTTGGCAGAGAAGTGTCAGAATTTTTGTTTTTTGTCTCTTATGGAGGGTAGTACTCTTCGGCATGGGACAGGAGTTTTAAGTAGTCCTGTCAGTCACTCAGTGAGGGCTTGGATGAAAGTTAGTCCGGAGATGCAGAAAGAGTCTTTCCTGCGAAACCATCCCGACTCAGATTAACAGCTCCTCAAGCAATCGGCGTTGTTAAACTTTGCTCCGCTGCCTGCTTTCTTCTCTCAAGTCCATGGCGGAGGCGATTCTACTATCAGTCACACTTGAAAGGCTGTGTTCCTGTTCCACGGCGTAGATTCTGGTAAAATTGTTTAATTTTGCTTTATTCATCAATGTCCTGTAATGTGAATGTTTCCCGAGAGGCTACCACCTTGCGGGTCTAACTTATCATAAGGGTCTCAGTGAGTCTCTTGTAGTATCTTGGAGTCTCCTGAGGGGGGTTATTGAACAGGTGGGTTTATAATCATGTTTGTTATTTGATTCAACCTGCTTATGTGTGATGTTTATGGGCTCATGGTTTGGAATGTTGAGGCCTTTGAAAGTGACACGGCCTTTTGGTTGCGCATGCTTTTTTTGGACCGTACTGTTCACCTTGTGTTTGGGTGTGGTTTTGTTCTGTTTTCCATTTCCGCATTCCCGACCATGTGGCGAAGGAAATTTTTTAGTCTGCAGGGGTCTGGTCATAGGAGGTGATGAGTGCCCCAGCCAAAGGTGCCGTTTTTGTTTTTACTACTTTAGTCCATATTTATATATCCTCTATCCAGTTATGGAGGATTCTGATGCTGAGACTGTGCTAATTTCAGATTCAGTTACGGAGGATTCTGATTTCAGATTCTGTGTCCGGTGACAAATCCGGATTGGCCTCATTGACACATGTCAACCAGTTTTTGTTCCGTATGTCATTTCAGAGCGCCTGGTTCCTCTGGCTCGGGGAATCAAGGGGACTGCTGAGCCATCCGCCTCTGGGGGTCCTGTCCTCCGAGAGGCAAGTTCCCTACCAATTCATACTTCTACACATGCAGGTAACCCAGTTTCTGATTCCTCCATGCAGGGTGGTGTGTTGCCCCCCCGGAGGTTGCAGCACGTTTTCACTTCCACATAATGTTGGCGATTGTTCGTCTGCAGAGTCCAGACGTTTATTTGAGAATGTGCTCGTGCCCTATTGTCCTGGGCCTTCCACCTTGGGGAGGGCCTCTACAGGTCCCCGCGGGTGTAGCTGTTGTGCCTTTCGTTACAGGATTGTGCGCCTTCCCGTATTGCTCAGACATGTTTTTCAGTTATTGAATGACCCTATCGTTACCAGATACGGGGATTTTCAGTCTGCTAATTCGAATGGTGCACCGAATTAGATATGTGGGGATGAGGTAATCTCATTTGTTTGAGATCTTTCTCAGTTTTGTGAGATAGGGCTCCGTTTGGCTGATCCTGCGGGTAGGCCTGTGTCTTTTTGAGCGTTAACCTCCGGGTTGCCTTATTTTATTTATATCCGATGGGATGTCTTTTATCTGTTTTTATTTCCTTCGGGAACCTTCTGGGATTGATACTCTTTATTACTTCTTCGGAATTTGTTTTGGACATGATAGTCCTATGTTAAAAATGTCTGTTTTCTGGTTTTCCCCCTATGAGGGAGAATTTATGCAGCTTGCCGGTTAGGACCCTAGGTGCAGGCTGGTCCTGTCGGGTTCATTCGGTCTTGTGGCTGTTCTGCTCGGCTGGTTCAGTAGAAGCACTGAGTGCTCAGGTTATCATTATTTTTCATGTTTAACTAAGCATTCGAGTGGACCTGTGGGTCCGTGAGGCGGGAAGGATTGTTTCAGTCCTTCCAATCTGTGAATAAATCACAAAACAAGAGGGCGCCTCCTAGTGCAATATTGCAATATAGAGAGCAACCGGCAATTCTTGTATTAAAATAATAATCGCAAGGGTTGCAGCACCCAGTGTGCTGATTGGTGCAGGCTGGGGACTCACAGTGGCCCAGCAACACTGATCCAAGTGTGGATAACAAAACAGGCAGGAACTCCAGACAATGGAAGAAGTGTTACAGGTTCTGTGAAGCAAATGACAAAGAGGAAAACTCCTCCTAGTGCAATATTGCAAAATTGCTGGTGGATAACAGGTCTTGTATTGAAGTAATACTCACAAGGGTTGCAGCACCCAGTGTGCTAAATGGTACAGGCTGGGGACTCACAGTGGCCCAGCAACACTAATAGACAGATCCAGGTGATCAGGGAGGCAATCCTCAGTCCTTATAGCCTTCAGTAATATGTCTAGCTGACATCTGATTTCATCAGAACCTAGAGTTTTTCCTCCTCCATGTGGTGGAGGGTTGGAGGGCTTAACGCCCCTTACCACAGTTGAGTGGTTTGGCCTTCATTTTCAGGCCTCTGGATTTGTCCTTTTGGGCTTGATCCAACAGCTTGTACAGGATAGCTGTTTAGCATTCGGAAGGTTTGCAGTTTGAAACCAGTTGCAGCCCTTGACACCTTGCAGGTGTACGCGTAAGCTGTTTAGAGTGTATCTAGATGCAGCTCTTACTCTTTGACGTGTACTGTGTGTCTGAGTTAGTTATAAGAGACCTTTGGGTCTTCTTCGATTGTCTCCGGGTGAGTTGGATCTCCTTTTAGGGATCTGTGTTTCTGGGTGATGGTTGTTACCTGCGGGGACTTTGTTTAGCTTGGGGTTTTCCGGAGCTGGGTAGGCTTAGTGCCTTTTTCTTCTTTGCATCCTCTGCTTGTGCGGAGGTGGTAGGGAAACTAGTCCTGCTAGTAGGATTTTTTTTTTTACCTTAATTTATCCCTTGGTTGTCCTGAGGCTCTGAGAATTATCTTCATATGACTTCTAGCCTTGCTCCTTGGAGCGTTGGTTCCTTCCTTTGGTCGGGGCTTTCGAGTTCTTCTCACTATCCGGATTCTCTAGATATGCATCCATATCCCTTGTGTCTGGCTTTTTGGCCAGTTGGGATGTTTAGTTCTAGGGTAAGGTTTGCCTGAACTATTAGGTGCCCGGACCTGTTTTTCTCCCCGAGACTTCCGGTTTCTGAAGCTTCGGTTGGCCTTTTTCCTGGCCCAGTCTTGGGTGGTTTTGGAATCTTGGATCTCAGGGCTGGTCGGGGTGTTCCACGGTAGTGGGACCTTGGGCTATGTCCTTGCTCCATTTACCTGACCTGGTCATGGTTGGCCAGGTTTTCAGAGTATTTTTTACTCTTTGCCACAGAATAGCACATGTCTTTTAGTGGTTAGCAGTGTGGCTTGCGCCTCAAGGGTTGTTGGTTCATACCCAGCTGCTGTCGCTGGATGTCCAATTTCTGGTGCACCTTAGGGTTGCATTTCCCCTGGTCAGCTTGCCAGTGTTCCCGTGGATTCCCTGCTCTGCAGGCTAATGGGTTGGCTGTGCCTCTGCTTGGCAAGCTACTTGTGGGGGGGTCCTTTTCTAGGACATCTGTGTTGGGAATTTATCTTCCCATTAGCCTTTGGGCCTTGAGGACAGTTGTTGCCCTTCCGGCATCGTCTCTTTTCTTTAGGGGATATTCTCCTTCCTATGGAGATGAAGTCCTTGCTTGGGGCTTCTCCTGGATGGGAGGCGGAAAGGTGGGATTGGTTCCCCCTGGGGTCTCGCTGGCTCCAAGTCAGACTTGTTGGGCCTTTGGGCCTTTAATTTGATAGATCCTTAGGTCTATGGCCTTTTTGTATGTTTTCAGAGGCGAGTTGTACTTGTACTCTGTGGGGATCGCTGTGCTATCCTTACACTTGTTCCTGTACCTGTTTCGGGATTCTTTTGTTCCGCTGTCTTGGATCCCTGAGACTGGGTTGGTCCAGCTGGGTATGGGTCAGGATGGCCGAGCGGTCAGGTCAGGATGGCCGAGCGGTCTAAGGCGCTGCGTTCGGGTCGCAGTCTCCTCTGGATGTGTGCTTGTTGAGTCTATCCTGTTAGCTCAGTCTGATAGGGTATAGATTTTCCTTTCAACTTGCTCCATTGATTTCAGAAGAGGGTTTACTCTTCCTTCGTGTTCTGAGGGTATACTCTCCTTCTCGGGGGGGGGTTGCCTTGATTGAGGTTTTGTGTTCCCCTTTTTAGGGACCTGTGTGTAGGTCTGGCGACTTAGGTTGCCTGGAGCGTGCCCTCTGTCTGGGGGTTGCTTTTGCGGTCTGTTTCTTGCTTGACTGCTTCTTCTTCCTCGCAAGTACCCTCTGTGTCGTCCTGTTATGGACTCTGTGTTCTCAAACTTGGGGTTTTCACCTGGGTGTATTACACAATTTTTCATGGTCGAATGCTTTGGTATTCTATGGTCAGACCCTGGGAGGACTTTGCCTCTTCAATTGCATTCCGTGCTTGCAGGATGTTGGAGAGACTTCTATTCTATCTCTGTGCCCGGCCTTATCTCTGGATTTGCTTGGTATAGGTGTGGCCTCCTTTCCCTGTTTGGTCCCCTTTGGGTCTCTATGAGCTGGGCTCACTCTTGGAGGTGTTCTTTTTTGTATTAGGGGACCTTTCGGTTTCCTTGGTTCTCCTTTGCCTTGTCTCCTTGCGGGGTTTCGGCTGGTGTCTCCTTCATTTGTGGGGGGCGAGCAGTGAAGGACCGTCTGTTGGGCGACGGTGTCTCCTGGAGGAGTGTTGGCTCAGTCGAGTCCGTTTGCCGTCTCTAGTTTGGCTTCTGGATTAACTGCGAGTCAGTGTCATTGGTGCTTTTCCTCTTAAAATGTTCTCGGCTTCGGACAAAGCGGTTTTTTTTATTAGGTAGAGGTTCAGGCCTGGTGCCCTCAGTATGGGCTGCCTATTGTACCCTCCCGTCTTGGCATTCAGTGTCCTCTATAGCTTGGGTATTGTTTTCCCAAAAGTAATTTATGCAGCTGTAGACTTTTTCCATTTAAGAAGAAAAACATAAATTATGCAATAATTTCCTTTTCTTCTGATGGAAAAGGTCCACATCTCCCCACCCGTAATTTTATGTGGGGCGTCCTTATTATTCTTCTGGCACCTTTCACCCTGATATTTCTTCTATTGTACCTTGTTCCTCGGCAGAATGACTGGGGGATGAGGGGAGTGGGAGGAGTATTTAAGCCTTTGGCTGGGGTGTCTTTGCCTCCCCCTGGTGGCCAGGTTCTTATTTCCCAAAAGTAATGAATGCAGCTGTGGACTCATTCCATCAGAAGAAAAGGAAATTATTAGGTAAGCATAATTTATGTTTTTGTTCAGGATAAAACTATGTATGATTAGGTTGTGCACGATCAGTATGCAGAGTCAAACGTCAAACTGTGGAATTTAGACCCAATTTTAACCTTGCGATTTCATGTGCATATTTAAGTATGTATGTGACTCTGATGGTAATAAAGATGATAATATTGTACGTATTCTAGGTACCAAGTGTAAAATACAAAAACATTTGCACTCTCTCATATAGCTGTAGTCAGTGGTGCATTTGCGGTTATGATACATGAACCCTATGACCCTATTCAATGTATCCTGAATATTTTGTCACTCTGTCTCACCCTTGTACAGCGCCACTGCTTACGTCATCTCTCATCTCCTAACCTATATAAAAAGGCACAAAGGTAACTGTGCACGGTGCTCTCTCCCCAAATATTAGACAATAATACATGAAATATAATCTTTTAAAATGTTTACAAGCTCCCAAAATATACACAATCCCCCATATCAAATGCATATCGGATACGTTTCTTTGCTAGGCCCTTTGGCCATTCCACCCTGATTGTGCTCAATCTCATCTGATATCGGAAGCTAAGAGGGGCAGACCTGGTTAGTCCTTGGAGGTGAGGCAGACCTTGTGGCGCAATAATAGCGAGGCTGACTCAAGATCAGAAGGTTGCGTGTCTGATCACGACGGGACTAGTGACCTAAGGAATAACTACCCTGCCTAGCAAGCTGAAGGCTTGGAGTTTTATTTCTGTGGTGGCAGTTTTATTAAAACCTGAGCCATCATCAGTCAGTTTTCTATCCTTTCTGTTCTTTTTCATAAAAGATAGGCTACTTTCCAGATGTTTGGTCCTTGGTCAGAATCCGGACGGTGTTAATCCTGTTGCTCCTTTGGAGTCTTGCTTTTGTTCTTCAGGTTTTGCAGTAGACTCAATTTGAGCCTAGACATCCTGTGATTTTATTGTCTTGGAAAGATAGTGGCACCTAGGTGCTTCTAGCTCTACAGTGTGATTCCCTTATCCTTTTTCCTCACGGATAAGGCGATTTGTTATTCTGGATTAGGATTCCTTTTTCTAAGGATTCCTTCTTTGTGCATTCCTTCCTTCTTTTTGGAAGGGTCGTCTGTTTCGTGCTCTCCTCTTTATTTTTAGTTGAGGAGTATCTTTCGGTTACCCTATGGACAGTCAGCTCCCTGAGAGGATTTCGGCTCCATTCTGTAGGACTGTCTCTTCTTCCAGAAGCCTTTACAATCGGGGCTTCTGTGGCTCTGCAAGGCGGCCACTGGTCCTTCGTTGCTACTTAAAGGGACACTGAACCCAAATTTTTTCTTTCGTGATTCAGATAGAGCATGCACTTTTAAGCAAGTTTCTAATTTACTCCTATTATCAATTTTTATTCGTTCACTTGCTATCTTTATTTGAAAAAGAAGGCATCCAAGCGTCTTTTGGTTCGGTACTCTGGACAGCACTTTTTTATTGGTGGATGAATTTATCCACCAATCGGCAAAAATAACCCAGGTTATTCACCAAAAATGGGCCGGCATCTAAACTTACATTCCGGCATTTCAAATAAAGATACCAAGAGAATGAAGAAAATTTGATAATAGGAGTAAATTAGAAAGTTGCTTAAAATTGCATGCTCTATCTGAATCACGAAAGAAAAAATTTGGGTTCAGTGTCCCTTTAAAGCTTTGCTGGGGTGTTCTTTGCCTCCTCCTGGTGGCCAGGACTTGAATTCCCACTAGTAATTGAATGGATTCGTGGACTCTCCATGCCAGGAAAGAAAAGAATTTATCAGGTAAGCATACATTTTGTTATTTGGCATATATTATTATTTTCCTTTAAGGAAAATTAAAGGGATATGAAACTCACATTTTTTCTTTCATGTTTCGGATAGCGAATTCAGGTTTAAACAACTTTCTAATTTACTTCTATTATCAAATTTTCTTCATTCTCTTGGTATCTGTTATTGAAAAGTAGAGCCGTAATCTCAGGAGCATGCATGTCTGAAGCACTATATGGCAGCAGTTATGCAATAATGTTATCCATTTGCAAGAGTACTAGATGGTAGTAGCAATAGTTCCTGCCATGTAGATTACCATACACCAAGCTAGGTATCTCTTTAACAAAAACAAAACGTTTTTTCACTGTAAGAGCAATAAAATTGTGGAACTCATTACCAAAGGAGGTAGTGAATGCCAATACCATAGATACATTTAAAAATAGTCTGGATAAATTTCTGTATATAAACAAAATTCATGGATATGATTGCTAGTATTAAATGGGTCACATTTTAATGGGGTTATTTAAGCTTAACTGGAGCTTTTTGTAAGTATTTTAGATTTGTATAGGTTGAACTTGATGGACTTCAGTCTTTTTTTCAACCTTATCTATCTTATCTACTATGTTAAAGGATATCATGAGAATGAAGCTAATTTTATAATAGAAGTAAATCGGAAACTTTTTAAAAACTTTACGCTCTTTCTGAATCACAAAATAAAATATTTGGTTTTCATATCTCTTTAACTGTGAGTAGTGAACACAAACCTTCTCTTACCAGAGATAAAAACACAAATGTTGTCTAAAAAAAATTAAGATTGATTTTATCCACCAGTCAAAAAAACAAATAAGCAAGAAATATAACATTGTATTGCAGTAAATTCCAATTAATTATGCAAGTCTAGTATCCATGACAACCAGAATATTACTATGTATTCCACATGAGTGAGCCAGTGAGATATTTGAGCATTTGGCCTCCATCCAGAATCACAAATAGAGGAAAAATGTTTGCATTTCTAACAGATTGTAGCATTTGTCTGGGCTGCGCGCTGTTTATAGAATGGACTTAAATTGCCTTTTGCCTGCGTTCCAGCTGGAACATGTACCGTAATGAGAAGGCCATGAAATACCATCTCTATAGTACAGTTGTTCCTGTTTTACATGTCACATTGTGTGGGCAGCTAGGTGCAAATGACAAATATAAAGGCCATGCACGTGATTTAGATTTATTTCTATAGATTACTTGCACTTGATTTACGTATTCAGAAGAGAACTAAAATGAGGGCATTTTGCAAACCCTGCACCGTGCGTATTTATGGGATTGTATAAATCTATTTATTTTTACAGCCTGATTGTGTTAACTTCTTATTTGTTAATTTTCTATATTACTTTGTCATGAAATAATCTCTAGACCCAGAATGTTCAAGACCCTTTGTTTCCAGGTGTTGTTGGTATTTCAAATTTATTTTCTCTTTTTTTGTCAGCCCAACTGAAGTAACTTTTTCCAGAAGTCTTCCTCAGAGTGCAAATCCCCCAGCTGCTGCTGCCGTACAGAAAGCAAATGATGTCTTGCGTGATCTGGGCCAGCTAAAGCAGGAAATGAAGGGGCTACTGCAGGTGAGACCCCCTGGGTAGCAGGAGTCTGTTGCTTACAACTTCATCGCATTACATTGCATAAAATGTTTAATTATGAGCAGCATTGCAAATAAACATTGCAGTATACTTTTATATTATTTATTTTGCCCCTTTTCATATATTTTTAAATTGTGGGGTTTCCAAATCCGAGAATTGGAAGTGCATACTGCAGACTTCACAAGGCTATCCCTGCTACATATTTTTCCTTAAATGGCCTCAACAGAGGTGATAAAATACATCAAAATAATACAGGTTTTCCTAATAAGGTGGCAGTAATTAGTAACATTGGCTGCT